>NC_091337.1:4847006-4879506 GCF_038502225.1 Cherax quadricarinatus | reverse complement strand
GAGAGAGAGAGAGAGAGAGAGAGAGAGAGAGAGACAGACAGACAGACAGAGACAGAGTTGCACATGACATTGCTCGTCTCTTTGACCGTGTTGGGCACCGCTGCCTCCTGGCACACCTAACATGCTTTCGGGAAACTCTGGCTCAATTTTACACCTGACCGACTTCATGCAATGCACATATTTGCTTTCACGTTGAGTACACATCACTCTCTTGGATGGCCTGTCTTCATTTCGTCTTCAACTTCCGGTCAAGACTTATAGCTCCTCATCATGAATCTTGATCCAGTCTTGATACATCGATATCTTAACGCAGAGCTCTGAGTGGCCTTTCTGTATGGTAGGCAAATTTTCTGAGGATGATTTGCCTTGTCACGCTTTGTGTATAACGAAAAGAACTGCTGTATCATAAGACAGGTAATTATCCCAGCTTTTCTCTGACTGTACGTTCAACAAAGTAACGCGAGTCATTCCATGCCTGACTCCCGTTCAGATCATGTTCAAGCAATAAGTAATGTTGGTCACAACGTTACTATGTGCCTCATGTACTTTTTGCTTTATTCAGTCAGTACGCTTAACACAGACATCATGACCTGTTGTAAACAAGAAACAGTTAAACGGGTAATTGTTGTAGGCGCCTTCAACAGTTGAAATACGACTCTCGTACTACAGCTGCGTCCTGTGAATGACAGGTTTTTCTGTACGCGAAGCAAATATTTTTCTTCACCTTTAAAATTTATAGGTTTTCTAACGTATTCTAGCCTAGAAATGTTCTGTAAGCTGTATGTGAAGAGGTTACATAATTGCTAGGATTGTTTTAATATAAAATAACGACGATCTCTAGACACGATTTACATTATTGCTGGAAGGTTAGTTATGATTATTTCATGGATAAACACGTAGCCGGTACGGTTCATATAGGAATATAAACTATACCGTAACTAGAGATTGGGTAAGAATGACTGGCCTGAGGTCAGACTTAAATGTTGACTGCCTGATCAACTAGGTTGCTGCAACAATATGGTGACGCAGTTGACATGCTAGGGGAAAATGATTCTTTGAGATTGTTATGAAGACTTGTACAGTGAATCGTGTGATCAAGGCAGCCAAGAAGCTTACACCAAGACACATAACCTACTTGATCAACACCAGGAACACAACAATATACGATGCATTAATTTACTCACACCTTGTCCTCAGACTGCCATCCCATACCATCTTCTGTCTCTGGATAAAGTAGCTGTCACTCCTCCAACGTTCTCAGCACTGGAAAGATATCTGTGGCCTTACCACACAGATATCCCCCATACAAGAGAAACTTACGACTCGAACCATTAACTGGTTAATGGTAAGAGTCGGACAAAAACGCTACTGTAAGTTTTTTTCTATTATGTGCGGGATATCTGTTTATTTTTCCAGTCACGGTATTGTGTTTTTTTTTCTCCTTCGCGGTCTTACTGTTATATACAAAGACAATGTTTCGAAGATCTCGGGTTTACTTCCCTTTGGAGACAAAGGCATCTATTCCATCACCGGTTGGACAGCAATCAACTGTTACACTCTGTGCCACTTTCAACCTCACTCTTCAGGAATTTTTAATGCCTCGACGGATTCGCGCTCGAAACAAGTACTGGCAGCATACAGAAATTTGAGAACCACGGTAAATTAACAAAATGAAGTTCTAACCCCGAGTGAACTCCATCTTCGTCTTGTATGTTAATGTCAGACAAAGCCTCGCAGAAATAATAAAAAAAAATTAATGAGATGTTGCTAGCGCCAGGCATTGAAGTGAGTCGAGGCAGAATATCAGCAGATGGTAAATTAAATGCAAGAAAAGTAATCCTCTGTAAAAAAAAAAAAAAAAAAAAAATACGCGATCTGTTTCTCTCTCTCTTTCTCTCTCTCTCTCTCGGTCGAACAGTGTGTCTTAAAATATTGTGAATTCATTTTCGAGAGAGTGGAGAATTTTAAGCCGGAGGCGAGAAGATCTGAACCAGAGGGGATAACCCGAAGACAAAAACGCTAATGACTGATTCAAGGAATGGAACAAAGAGATAATGGGGGGAGGAAGGGGAGAGGGAGAGGTGGAGGGAGAAAGAGAGAAAGAAAGAAAGAGAGAGAGAGAGAGAGAGAGAGAGAGAGAGAGAGAGAGAGAGAGAGAGAGAGAGAGAGAGAGAGAGAGAGAGAGAGAGAAAGAGAAACCGCTAACAGACTGATGGAAAACTAATCATCGAGCGGCTGTACTAGAGAACGTCAAGAGTCTAGTCCTGTCCTATCCAATCCAGTAACATTGTAAAACATTACGCTCAGAATCACCAACGTTAACTAGATTTCCTTCCGTCTTGAGTCTATTGCAGAAGTCTTCGCGAAATGATTGAATGCTCCCCTTCAAGTCTAATGGACAAAGATCGACTCGTCATAAAAACTTAATAAAGGCGTGTCCATAGGAAACTACTTCGTCTTTGTTCTAGACAACATTGAACCAGGCAGATGAATGCTGCCGGAGAAGTGATCTTATCCGTTTAAGGCGGTAGGAGACGCGATTTGAACAAGGGAATGTTGCCGGAGACACGATTTGAACGAGTGAATGTTGCTGGAGATGCGATCTCAGAAACGAATGTTGCCGGAAACGCGATTTCAATAACGAATGGTGCTGGAGACGAGATTTTCAACAGGCAAATACAGCCGAAGACGTTATCTCAAAGATGATTGGTACTGGAAACGATCTCAACACAAAAGTACTGATGTAGATAAGGAAATAAAAAAACGAATGCAATATGCAATTAAAGACCCGATCTCAATAGACAAATGCTGCTGGAGATGCAATCTCATCAATTGGAGATAAGATTCTTAATTGAAAAAGTGAAGTGAGACGCAACCTTACCTTCTGAAAGTTACTGCAAGTGATCCTGTGTGCGTGAGAAGTTGTTAGGACAAGCTGAAAGCTCCCAGTGACGGAAACTGTCACCGAATTAAAAAAAAAAAAAACTAATAATTTTCAATTACTCACTAGAAGCGGGATGTTATACCTTCTCACGCACTTCGGTATGTGATATTGCAAATTAAAAGCTAGTAAATAGTTGAGTATCACCTATACTTTAACATGGCAGCCCTACACCTAGAAATCATACAGCACCTGTAAAACTGGAGGTAATCATATGTACCACAAGAAAAGGAAGGGTAGTTTTAATTCCCTCGATCATGAGTCCTTCACCTTCACAGATGACAAGAGTCCGAGATACTGCCTAGGCAAGTATTTAGTGACTAACGCCAGTGGAATGGAAATTAATCACGTTGTATCCAAGGAAGGGAAGGTCAACATTTTTTTTTCCAGATCAAGAACCCTTTGCCAGCATCAAAGGATCCCATCAGAAGAGACCACATTTAAAGGTAATTTAAAGTGGTCTTTGTGCATGCAGTCAGGGATGTTTCTGTAACTATTTTACATCTTCCTGCCGCTTGACTCCGCTCCGCTCTGGAATGTTTTGTTTCAATTAAGAATTGTTTTGCACTGGACTGTAAATATATTTCGAATTAAATGTGGTTTACTTCCTGCTGTTCAATTTATTCAGGTTAACTGCTACCTGGTGGCGGCACCCCACCATGTAGCCACCCCTCTCAAGCCTTCTATTGTGGGCGGCACCCCATCATGTAGCCACCCCTCTCAAGCCTACTATTGTGGGTGGCGACCCACCATGTAGCCACCCCTCTCAAGCCTACTATTGTGGGCGGCGCCCCACTATGTAGCCACCCCTCTCAAGCCTACTATTGTGGGCGGCGACCCACCATGTAGCCAGCCTTCTCAAGCCTACTATTGTGGGCGGCGACCCACCATGTAGCCAGCCCTCTGAAGCCTCTTAGTGTAGGCGGCGAAGACTTCTGAAATATTTTTAAAGAATCTGAGGCTTTCCATATATTCCAGTACTATTACATTCCAGAGGAAACGTGAAAACCTTAGGGTCATATAGCGTCTGGACAGTGGGAGGCAATCACGCTCCTTCAATAAAGGGCCCTTTAACGGCATCAAAGAGCTCCTCTTAAAGGGATACCTGAAGACGATACCTGTGGTTCCGTAAGCGTCTTGCGAGTGGGAGCTATAGAATATTTCCTGTAGTTGGTACCTAGTTCCTAATAAATACCGTGTGTTTGATATGCAGTGTTCCTTAGGTACCCTGTTCATCGTATATACCATGGCAGTATAGTGACGAGCAGTGTAGAGAATACCCTATATCAGTGTAGTAACTAGAGTGACGTGATCAGCAATGTAGTGCCCAGCAATGACGAGATACGCAGTGTAATGAACGTCAGTGTAGTGATTACAGTGTAGTGACCATCAGTTACCACTGTAGCGGCAAACAGCGATAACCAGTTTAATCACCAACAGCGTAGTGCTCAGCAATGACCAGAAGTGTAGTGCCTGCAGTGAAGTGCCTGCAGTGTAGTGCCTACAGTGAAAGCACTAATCAGTGGAGAACAAGCTTATCAGAAATCTATTGGTTACAAAACAAAAACAAAATGACATAACTTTTCTTGTTCAGATTCTCTTCTAAGCTCGTGTGAACGTCAGTCTGGGTGATCCAAGGGATGCCTTGGCTCAGACATCTTCAACGTGATCTTAATAAACGCCCAGTAATTTATTCTAATCGATATAATAAATCAAAGGAGGTGAAACTATTTTTGCAATATATATATATATATATATATATATATATATATATATATATATATATATATATATATATATATATATATATATATATATATATATATATGCAAGGAATTCGGGAGAGCAGGAGAAATATACACAAACACTGATCTCTGGCTGAAGGAGTTTCGAACCTACGAACCTTAGGACAAGGTACGCAGTGCTTTACCAATCTACCCACACTGGACAATACCTTGGCGTGTAGCTTGCGCTACACGTTTGATCCAAGGCAGCCAACTGTGTATATTTCGCCTGCTCTCGCGAATTCTTTGCATTGTTAAAATCTCTAGTAAGGCTGATGCATGCAGGGGATGAGATGAAAAGCTGTAACCTTCTCCCTGAAAGCTGGCTGCCTTGGATCAAACGTGTAGCGCAAGCTACACGCTAAGGTATTGTCCAGTGTGGGTAGATTGGTAAAGCACTGCGTACCTTGTCCTAAGGTTCGTAGGTTCGAGTCTCCTTCAGCCAGAGATCAGTGTTTGTGTATATTTCGCCTGCTCTCGCGAATTCCTTGCATTGTTAAAATCTCTAGTAAGGCTGATGCATGCAGGGGATGAGATGAAAAGCTGTAAGCCTTCTCCCTGAAAGCTGGCTGCCTTGGATCAAACGTGTAGCGCAAGCTACACGCCAAGGTCTTGTCCAGTGTGGGTAGATTGGTAAAGCACTGCGTACCTTCTCCTAAGGTTCGTAGGTTCGAGTCTCCTTCAGCCAGAGATCAGTGTTTATATATATATATATATATATATATATATATATATATATATATATATATATATATATATATATATATAATGTGTGTCGGGAGTAAACATCACACCGAACCTATCTCTAAGGGTGCACATACACCGCAAAACATCAGCATGTGAGAGGTAAAGGAATCTAAAAACAATCTACAGAGAAATCAACATAAAAAAATCCCCCAAGATATATGTAAAGCCTATGATTAGTCCATCATTTGGCCGGCGCCTGAAGAAAATAAAAAACATGTCAAGAAATCTTCAGAGGTGATCAACAGAACTAATCCGAAGAAGAGGCTGAGGAATGAGAGAAACTGAAGGACCAGGAGGAAACTTAATTACGACGTACAGGATGCTCAGAGGACAGGGAAGCTGTAACCCACAGGGAAGAGGGGCACAGACGAAAGCTGCAAAAGAAACAAGAATAAATGCCTGATTAGAAAATATTTCTTCAATCTCAAGTAATTATGAAGGAAATTGATGAAAAGTGGAGAGACTACACATATACGACTTCGGGAATAAGTCTGAGAGAACTCTCAAGGCCTCTCACTGCAAATACTGGTTAATTGTAGGTTACGATGAGAGACCAGGAGCCAAGAAACGAATCCTACAAATAAAACACTGAGTAATCACACACACACACACACACACACACACACACACACACACACACACACACACACACTTGAAAATACCAAACAACTTGCACTATCTTCACGCAATGCAACGATTTAACACAATTTCCAGAGCTGTGTACAAAAGCCTTAGCATCGTAGATCCCACACAAGCTTGGAGTTTCGTACCCTGGAATTTTCAGGGACGTTTCAAGCCTTTTCCAGTTCACAGTGCAGTCCACTCAACTCCTTTACCAGTATACAGTGCTGAATAAAATAGTTACCTTTGTACTCCAGAGAAGAGAGTAGCAACGAGACAGTAAATCACCAGTAGAAGAGGCTTCCCTGCATGCCAGGACTGCTAGAATGGTCAAGTCTGGCTGCGAGAGTAGTTTCTGTCACGCTAATAGAGGACAGAGGATCGAGCATCCACCTCTTCCTCTGCTGAAGGACCCAAACAGGTTTTCCCAGTTTCTTAAAAGTAAAATAGTAATTCACATTGCGCATCTCTAATTCTATCATTATGGTCATGGGTTTCTGTTAATAAGTGTGTGTAATGCAGGAACATGCGCGCGCACGCCGCGGGTACCCTGGCCTCCCTTCGTAAGCATGCACATAGGTAACTACAAACAAGGGGCTTTTCTCAACCTGAAGAGCCTGAGCTTGCTACCATCTGCAGCTCATAAGACTGCCATCCCCACGAGCCCCTTTGGGGCAGGGCAGATGGCAGACCAGAGGCCTAGCTTCTCCCTACGAGCCCCGTGAGGGCGGGGAATGTGGCTAGGCCTGGGGACACTTGGTCCCAAAGATGAGGAGGTATTTGTACCTCCTCCCATGTGAGACTTAAGTCTCGAGACACTCCCCAGATAGGGAGCCAAGGCCGGGTCACCACTACTTGGAAAAGACCCGGGCCGGGAGAATACCGGCGAATAAAAAAAAAAAATACAAACAAGGGAGTATCAAATGTGGAAGTGTGTGTGTGTGTGTGTGTGTGTGTGTGTGTGTGTGTGTGTGTGTGTGTGTGTGTGTGTGTGTGTGTGTGTGTGTGTGTGTGTGTGTGTGTGTTTGTGTGTGTAGAATACGTAAAACGTGCGATTTTGGCTTAAATAGCAACGCTCTTGCCGAATAAGCGAAAATTTGTGTATGCAATAATTTCGCAAAAATCATTCTGAAAATAACGAAAAAAATACATTTCACTGTGTTTGTTTATTATTATTAATTTTAAATAAGTTCTTGCTAACTGACCAGTTTTACTTATTCAGTACGAAATATATACAGCTATAAGCATTAATCATATCTTTCTTGAGCTCTTCCTTCTATCTCTCTCTCTCTCCCTCTCTCTCCCCCCTCTCTCTCACTAACTCTCTCTCTCTCCCTTATCCACCCACAGTCCTAAAAAATATAACAAGGAACTTGGCACGAGAGATGGGATAAAGCCACGAAACATTTCCTTTAATTTAAATTTTAATCAAGGTTTCTATATATATATATACATTCATATATACATATATATAGAACTGTATAATGATTCCTGAATGTATAATCGGCGGCGGGGGTCACCGATTTTGATGAAGTCTGCGCTCTTTGCAACATCCGAAGAGAAATTCATTAAAGCGAACATAAATAGCCGGGATGTACAGAGACTTGGACGAAGTTCAGTAGTTGGTCCACGATGCGACGGCTGCTGTGTTTATTATGAGGTAGGACGGTGAGTATATGAGAGCCGCCTGAGTTACGTGAATGGTACCAGTAAGGAGGGAGGGAGGGAAGGAGGGTGAGGAGGGAGTGTATATAGTGGAGGGGTGAGGAGGGAGTGTATATAGTGGAGGGGTGAGGAGGGAGTGTATATAGTGGAGGTCTGAGGGAGTTATTTAGGTGTGAGAGAAGGCAAAGGGAGTTTAAGTGGTACATGTGTGAGGAAGGTATGTGGAGAGTTTGAAAATATTTGGAGAGGTTGTATGCGAAAGGTCGTTGTAAAGTCTGAACGGAGACCGGTCAAAAGTATCCTTCCACGAATCTTGGGACCTTTGAGCATTATAAGCTCCCTAAACATCAAAGACTGACAACACAAAATTAAGCTGAATAATAGATACGAACGATACCACTAAATTTCAGGAAGTTTTAGATAATATGGTGTCATGGTCCAGCAAGTAACATTTCCACAGTTCACTGTGGAAATGCGAAGTCCTGATCCTTGGGAATGATCACGCAGAATGTGGGGAAAAAAAGGCTGAATAGTCATGGTAAGCAGAAATCTTCATTCATGAAAAGGGTAAACAAAAGAAGTTTGACCTTTCTAAAGCGCTATACCTCGTAAATAAGGCCACACTGATTTTGCGGCTCTGGTCTGGTCTCCATACTGCAGATTGGACATAAATGCACTCTAGAACATACTTAGTAAGACAAAATTACTCCAATGTGTAAGGAAAATTTCATGTGAAAATTGAGTGAGCCGTGATCCTACACTCTCTTGAAAGATGTAGAATGAGGGGAGATATGATTAATGTATACAAATGGAAAACAGATTTATTTATTATGTAATATTACAATGCTACGCTTATATAACCAAAATAAAAAACTTTGTATATATATATATATATATATATATATATATATATATATATATATATATATATATATATATATATTGGGAGGTAGCACCTCTGGAACTGCGCTGGGGACCCTCATCCTCAGAGAAAAGACAACACAAACACACAAACAGTCAGACCTCTTCATTCACGAGGGCTGTTATTGTAAATCATTAATGTAATGAAACCTGTCCGACACAGCAACATCATGGAATCTTGGTACTGAGAACATCCTCAGTCTATTTACTAATCTCTGGGCCGACTCTCAAGTATGACCTACTTCCATTAGTGAGTTCTAATCACCTGTGACGATGCTTTCAATTGCTGCAACTCCCTTTGCTTCAGATTCATGAAAATTAAGGAACAGAAAACCTTCAAGGCTGTGGGACTGATTACTTCATCTTCCATTGTATTCTGTATATAATCTCCATATTGAATTGAAAACAAAATCATTAACGATACGTCATCAAAATAAGGATACCCAGGTGATGAACTTGTAATTAATTCGTAAACTTGTCAGTATTTTATAAATAGGTGAAATCGACGATTAAGAGAGAATCCGGTAAAGTACTCATGATCTCCGCAGAAGTGTGTGGACTGATGGAATTTATTGCAGTAAGTGGATGTTTAAGGACAGGCAAAAAGTGTTGTCCAGTGAGTGTGGCAGACAGGCAGGCATGGTGCGCGCATGTGTTGTCAGGGAGAAAGTGAAGGAGGCAGGGAGCAGGAAGGGTGACTGTGCTGTGTGAAGAGAGGGGAGGGAGAGGACAGGAAGGGTGCTTGCCTGTGTTTGGGAGGTAAGGGAGTGAGAGACGCTTGCTTTGTGTGTGGTGAGATGTGGCAAAGGGAGTGAGGGAATGTGTGTGCGTAGTTGTGTGTAATATATTATATGTGTGTGTGTGTGTGTGTGTGTGTGTGTGTGTGTGTGTGTGTGTGTGTGTGTAAAACTGGTCAATTAGCAAGAACTCATTTAAAATTAAGTTCTTTCTAAAATTTTCTCTTATACGTTTAAAGATTTTTTTTTCATTAATGTTAATGTAAAAATTTATAATTTTGCTCCAAAAGAATCTTAGAAAACTTACCTAACTTTATTATAACAAGAACAATTTATTTTAGCCTAACCCAACTAAATACATTTTAGATTTGTTTACAATAATTTAATACTAAACAAACACAGTGAAATATATTTTTTTCGTTAGGTTCAGAATGATTTTGGCGAAATTATTGCATACACAAATTTTCACTTGTCCTATATGGCAAGATGAGCGTTGCTATTTAAGCCAAGATCGCAAGTTCTGCCTATTCGGCATGACATATATATATATATATATATATATATATATATATATATATATATATATATATATATATATATATATATATATATATATATATATATATATATGAACCCTTGATGAGCTTGCGTGGTATACTGATCCGTGTTTATTTCACTACCATTGTTTTGACACTGATGATTCCTCCTCTATGATGCTTTCTACTTAAACGCTACACTTCAAGACTATCTTCTCTAGTATGAAAACTCTAGTATGCGTTCTCTATGGATTAGTTTATAACCCGTTATTTTCCCATACTATTTTCCTCTCTAACCCCCAAAATAAATTTTAAATTTCACAAAAGTTTACTGAAACATATCAAAACTAATTATTAAATTAGTGAATAACAGCAACTAAGCAATCAGTCCTTGTCATGTCCAAATCTTCATAGAAAAAAAAATGATCTCGTCTGAGCATCAGTGAGCATAACATGAAGAGCCTCTCGCGTATGATAGGCTTCTCGGATGATAGGTTTCTCGCAACACAGAGAGGGGGAGAAAATAGCATGTAAGCGCATGGGATTAAACCTCTGTTTGCATAGGGAATTGGACGCTGTGGGAAATAAAATATCTGTGCTTCTAATCAAGGAATATTTTCTACGGGCTGCCACATGTACGTTGCATAAACACAGCAAGCTGACTTTCATGCACTTGCAAGAGGGTGTTGCAAGGATGACAGCTGTGGTCTGATATGCCTTTCTATGGGACTAAGGCAGACCAGCTGTCAGAAGACCGGCTGTTGGTACACTAGCTGTTGTAGCAGCAACACCAACTGTAGGAGTAGCAGCTGTAGTAACACCACCTGTAGGAGTAGCAGCTGTAATAACTCTCGCAGCAGTAGCTATAGTAACAACACCAGCTGTAATTACACATAAGCACACCAGCTGTAAATACACCGGCTGTAGGGACAAACCAACGCCCTCCCCCTCCCCCCCCCCCAAAAAAAAAAATAAGCAAGCAGCCAACAAAAGAAATCAGGGAAAAAATGAAAATTAGCACTGTGTATTTTAGCAGAAATAAAGAAGTGTGATTGCCATAAAAAAAAAAATACGTCAAAATCAGGACGAAGGCAGCAAAAGCTTTGAAAAGGTTGAAGTAAGTGCTGTGCGTCAACAAGAAGACAGCAACATGCACGGGACATCAATGAAAAGGCAGCAACAAACACGGTACGTCAGTGGAAAGCACCAAGCATGGTTGATGGCTTAATTAACCAGATCAACTGAAAAGTAAAATTGGAAGCAGCGAGAATGGTAAAAATGGACAGAAAAGGCAGTAGTGAACGAAAGCTGAAGATAAAAGCAGCAACAGGAAGACAGCAGATACAGAAAAAGCAACGAAGTTAACAACAGCAGAAGCAGCAATGATGCAACATCAGAATCAACTGTGCTGCAAAACCGGCAGCATCAACGGTGCTGCAACAGTAGCAGAAGCAATGATGCAACAGCAGCAGCAGAAGAAGAAGCAACGATGCTACAAAACCAGAAACAATGATTCTGCAACAGAAGCAGAAACAACGAGGCAGCAACGGCAGTAGCGGTGGTAACAGTATTTCCAAACACTAACATAAGATCGAACAGCAGCAGCTGAAAAAATACAAACAAGAAAAAACAGCTGTAACAGGAAGGAGAAACGGAAACAGTCAGGAATAAAACAGTAGTGGAAGAAACATCGGTAGGAGGGAAAGGAAGCAACAGTAGCAGCAAAAGCAGCAGTGGTAACATTAACAGTAGAAGTAACAACACCGGCAAGTGAAAACGATAACAAAAGCAACAACAGGTAAACAGAAACAACTACAACGGGCAGACACAGCAACACACAAAGGGTACATCAATAGCAGAAACACACGCACAACAGCCGCAACATCATCAGAAACACAGACAGCAACGTTTAGAGAGGAACAGCAGCAGCACCAAGACTCAGAAGCAGCAGCATCAGGCTCTCACACAGACGAACATGCTTGGTGGCAGAGCAGTAAAACACGTCTGCTGCATGTTTCAGAGCCATCCTCTGTCAGCGGAATGGAAGCAGAAACGAAGAAAATGTTCGAGCACTCAGAGAGAGAGAGAGAGAGAGAGAGAGAGAGAGACAGACAGACAGAGACAGAGAGACAGAGACAGAGAGAGAGAGAGAGAGAGAGAGAGAGAGAGAGAGAGAGAGAGAGAGAGAGAGAGAGACAGAGACAGACAGACAGACAGAGACAGAGAGACAGAGAGACAGAGAGACAGAAACAGAGAGACAGAGAGACAGAAAGAGACAGAGACAGAGTGGATCGTCTGACCACAAGGCTGTTTTTACGACACTTAAGATCCCAACAGAACGAGGTGAGGAGTCCACATGCACAACCTGGCTATGGGAAAGAGGTAATTGGCCAGCAGTTTGCTCTGATCTCGCCACCACCGATTGGAATGCTCTTCTCCAAGGGGATGTTGACAACCAAGTGAAAGCCTTCACTGGACACATCCTTAATCTACAACAAGAACACATTCCTCACCGGCAATATGTGACAAAGTCTACAGATCAGCCTTGGTTTGGCTTTCGTTGTAGAGAGGCTGCTACTGCTAAGTACAAAGCATGGCGAAGGTATAAGAGACATCCTACCACCTATAACAGGAACTTGCACAGGCAAGCCTGTAGGCATGTGGGTGACGTTCAAAAGTGGGCCATTGCTAAATGGGAGGTGGACACTAAAAGAAAGCTAGCATCAGGTAGGGTAGGCTCCAAAACCTGGTGGTCCCTGGTCAAGGACAGACAAGGTTATCTGCCTGATGAACTCATTCCACCTCTAAATCGACAGGATGGGACCACCTCTACTAGTAGGCAAAAGAAGGCGGACCTCTTTGCTGAACACTTTGCTACTAAAATGCAAGTTCCTGATCCAGCAAGGGACCCTCCTTGGCTAGCTGCAAGAACTGTGTCAAAATTGTCAGTGGTGACAATAAGGCAGGAGGAGGTGCATTTCCTTCTTAAATCGCTTGACCAAGAAAAGGCTGTGGGCCCAGACAAGTTGAGCCCAATATTGTTGAGAAGATGTGCAGACCAGCTAGCAGCACCTCTAACTCGCATCTTTCAGCACTGCCTAGTACAGTGTAAATGGCCCTCTCTATGGAAAGAGGTAAATGTAGTCCCTGTTCACAAAAAGAAGAGCAGAGCAGAAATCAGCAACTACAGACCAGTGTCACTCCTGTCAATCACTGGTAAGATCCTTGAGACGATAATCTCAAGACAAATAACAGCGTTTTTTGACTACCACTCACTACTTTGTGATCGTCAATATGGCTTCAGGAAAGGTTACTCTGCTGCTGATCTGTTGTTAAACCTCTCCACTAAGTGGCACCAGCCACTGGATGAATCCAAAGTCAGCTGTGTGGTAGCACTGGACATTGCTGGCGCTTTCGACCGGGTGTGGCACCAGGGACTCTTAGCAAAACTTCAAGCACTGGGAATTGCAGGCTCTACGCTATGTCTCCTCAGTGATTACCTTCATGGTAGATCTCTAAGTGTAGTTCTCAATGGAACGGAATCAGCAAGACATCCTATTGGGGCAAGTGTTCCACAAGGAAGCGTACTGGGACCATTGTTATGGAATGTCTACTTCAACGACCTTCTTCATCTCATCCCAGAATCACATGCATATGCAGACGATTGTACAATGACATTCACTTATCCAAGAGAAGAAATGCCAGCTGCTCTAAGCTACATCAATCACCAACTGAGAGCTATATCAACTTAGGGAAATAGATGGCAAGTAACATTTGCACCTGAGAAAACGCAAATGATGATCGTCTCTAGGCACCATGATGGTAATGCTGGTGCAGTAGTAAGGATGAATGGGAGGGTGTTGGCACTTGGAAAAGAAGTTGATATCCTTGGGGTGAAATTTGACTCCAAACTAACCATGAAGAACCATGTTGTAAATCTTGCAAACAAGGCACCCAGGAAGCTTACAGCACTTCGTAGTATCTCGCATCTGCTTGACAGTAGGGGTTGCAAGATTCTGTACGAGGCACAAATACGCTCACACCTTGAGTATGCTCCACTTTCTTGGTTTGCCTGCTCGCCCTCTCATCTGCGACTGCTTGACAGAGTAGAGAACAGAGCAAGACGTCTCATCTCTCGCCTGGACCCATTCTGGATAGATCTGTTATTTCAGCAGAGCCTTCAACATAGGAGGGATGTGGGTGGCCTTACTGTTATGTACAAGGCCAATATTGTCAAAGTACCACACTTGGATCCACTTCGAGGACAGCGTGAAACAAACTTTTATGCCACAAGACGGGCAGAAAGCAGCAACTTCACTCTGGCTGTACCCTTCTCCAGAATATCACTCCATCTGAGATCATACATACCCAGGATGACTAGAGTATGGAACACATTCGTACAGCATAATGATGTCAACGATATAAAGTCAGTTGATCAAATGAAAATGCTGGCCCACAGATGGCTCCAACTTCATCCTGTTCCCTACTTGTATGTCTCATAGCAATAAAAATGCTTTCAAATGAGCTGATGTAGGTAACAGCTCTTAGCTTGCCAATAAAGTTACGAGTCCTTAACCTGTAAATAGCTTGTCAATAAAGCTAGGGATCATTAACCTTGTCAAACCCTGTGTAAAAGAGAGAGAGAGAGAGAGAGAGAGAGAGAGAGAGAGAGAGAGAGAGAGAGAGAGAGAGAGAGAGAGAGACAGACAGACAGACAGACAGACAGACAGACAGAGATCTTTATGTTTCGTCCTACATGAATGTTGAAATCTTTAATATAATGAAAGGTGACAGAGTTGGGTAACAAAAGATAGCCAGAAGACATCTATTACTTTCTTGTATCTTCCTCAATGACACTAATTCATCAGCAGACATTCAACATTTTGAACACTCTCAACATTTTCTTACGATATATATATATATATATATATATATATATATATATATATATATATATATATATATATATATATATATATATATATATATATATATATATATATATAATGTCATGCCGAATAGGTAAAATTGGTCAATTAGCAAAAACTCGTTTAAAATCAAGTCCTCTCTAAAAATTTTCTCTTATACGTTTGAAAAAATATTTTTTTTTATTTATGTTAATGTAAAAATTAATGATTTTGTAACAAATAAAACCTTAGAAAACTTACCTAACCTTATTCTAACAAGTGCAATTTAATTTAGTCTAATGTATCTGCAGATGAGTTTCCAGTAACTTAATAATAAACAAACACAATGAAATATATTCTTTTCGTAAGGTTCAGAATAATGTTTGCGAAATTACTGCATACACAAATGCGTGTTTATCCGGCAAGAAGAGCGTTGCTGTTTAAACCAAAACCGCAAGTTTTACCTATTCGGCACCAACTCCGCCCACCCATAAAGTGAGATAAGATAACAAATCTGTAAATTAAAACAAATTTCTAGGCTCATCCCTTTTATAGAGAAGAATCTCAGAGTACTGGTGAAGCTCTCTCGAGTCGAGTAATACGAACCCTTATATCTTCATATCACGTCTGATTACCTTCCCTTTCCCAGACTCTGCGTTACGATTTAGGGATTAGCAGTTTCCCTTTAATATACTATCTACTATTACTGTTGCTACTACTGCTACTACTACAGTAGTTCATGTGCTTAAACTAAAAGTATCGCAATAGTCAGCCGGAGGGGATACGCCAGGAGGAAAAAAATATACCAACATTGACATTCCCACAATTGCCTTCTCACATCAAACAACTTCAGTGCAACGGCCGTGTGCAGATACCTTTAATACGAATGTTACTCGATATCAAAACTGCCGTGAAATCTTCATGACTTCCAAGTGAAAATTTAAGTAGACACATTCACTCTCCATATTTTCAGTGTCTAATTTTTGTTTATGGAAAAGCTTTGGAGACACAAATGAAAACGTTTGTATAGATGGGTTTTAAAACTGATAAACACCAATTCAATGTTAACAAATCCGACCTTATACCTTTGTCGTTCTGTATAAATAGTTGGGAAAAAAGTCCTCTGAAACGGGATCCTGTTTAAGTGAACAGACCGATAAAAAAAATGGTTAATCGGGACAAAAGGAAGACAAAAAAAAAAAATTGAGGTACAGAGTGATATGTTTTATGTCATGAAAAAACAGAAAACGAGAACGGTAAATTGTAAAAGGATACCGAAATTTAAAAGTTCTGGAACGGAGAGACAGACGGATGACAGCCAGTGTCCAAAAGAGACAGGCGGTTGATCACTAGTAACCACAACGACAGGTGGTTGATCATTAGCAACCACCATGCCAGGCGGTTGATTACTAGCATCCACAATGCCAGATGGTTGATTACTAGCAACCACAATGACAGGTGGTTGATTACTAGCAACCACAATGACAGGTGGTTGATTACTAGCAACCACAATGACAGGTGGTTGATTACTAGCAACCACAATGACAGGTGGTTGATCATTAGCAACCACCATGCCAGGTGGTTGATTACTAGCAACAACCGTGCCAGGTGGTTGATTACTAGCAACAACCGTGCCAGGTGGTTGATCACTAGCAACCACCATGCCAGATGGTTGATCACTAGCATCCACAATGCCAGGTGGTTGATCATTAGCATCCACAATGCCAGGTGGTTGATCACTAGCATCCACAATGCCAGGTGGTTGTTCACTAGCAATCACAATGCCAGGTGGTTGTTCACTAACAACCACAATGTCAGGTGGTTGATCACTAGCAACCACAGTGCCAGGAGGTTGATGCAGTGTTCAAATTGCATAGATAAAATCGAACTAAATACAAGTATCTCATGACTCACTGGTAGCGTCCTCAGTTCACATACTGAGGGTCTGTGGTTTGATACCCGGGTTGAAACGTTGGGCTTGTCGCTTGTCTCTTTCCACTTGTTGACCCACTTCAGCTAGCAGTAAGTAGTACCAGGGGTGTTAGTCGACTGTTGTGGGTCGAATTCTAGGGGGTGTTAGTACGAGTTAAAAGGGGGTGGACTTAGAAATGTGCCAAAGAAAATGAACGGGAGGAGCAGATAGGAGAGATGGGTTGCCAGAACATGAGAAGACTCGTGTCTTAATACCTCTTATTGATTTGGAGAATCATTGCCCCCGGGCCCCGGTTTCAAACCAGGCCTCCAAAACTGGAATGGAAATATTACAGGAATAACAACAGTTTAGATACGGCAAAGTGTTTACGAAATTCATTTACAAGTTTAAGACTTGCCTGCCATCTTTCATATTCACGAAACTAAGAAAAGGGCAGCTTCTCTGCTAGAGTAAAAAAAAAAAAATAATAGGCTCTCGTTTTACACACAGTAGGATAGTATATCCCTGAATGGTTTCTGTATACTAGCATACTAACTCACATGGTAGATAATATCGAAGAAGAATGACATAACTTGCACTCTGGTAAATGAGGTTCTTGCTTCATACTTGCACTCTGGTAAATGAGGTTCTTGCTTCATACTTGTTGTTTATGTGGGGTTAATGTATACCTGGAGATACCTGGAGAGGTTTCGGAGGTCAACGCCCCCGCGGCCCGGTCTGTGACCAGGCCTCCTTGATGTTATTGATATTATTGATGTTATTATTATTGATGCTATTGTTTTAACTGTTGTGTATTTTCCGTGTGCTATGGTCTTTAATTTTTGTCCTTGTGACCAGCCAGGTGAAGCACGAAATGGCATCACCTTCATAGCCTTGGTATCAGCACCTCCAGGTGTGTGTGTGTATATATATATATAAATTCCTGCTGAGTTACAGGATGACAGTGGCAGATCGAATAAGTGAAAATCCAATTGTAAGTCTGTTCAAGGAAAAATTTCGTCTGTTATCGAGTTATCCTAACAGAAAACACACACACACACACACACACACACACACACACACACACACACACACACACACACACACACACACACACACACACACACACGCACACGCACACGCGCACACACAGTTAAATGGAGTGAACAGAGATATGAGGATAAAAAAAAACGTGAAAAGTGGAAAGGAAAAAATGAACAAACCGGTGGAAGTAAACACACAGTAAGTGAAAACAAACATTGAAATAATAAAAGAAGTGGAAAGTTTCCAAACAGTTGGTGAAGGGGAGGAAGAAGGGGGAGGAAGAAGGGGGAGGAAGAAGGGGGAGGAAGAAGGGGGAGGAAGAAGGGAGAGGAAGAATGGGAGGAAGAAAGGGAGGAAGAAGGGGGAGGAAGAAGGCGAGGAAGAAGGGGGAGGAAGAAGGGGGAGGAAGAAGGGGGAGGAAGAAGGGGGAGGAAGAAGGCGAGGAAGAAGGGGGAGGAAGAAGGGGGAGGAAGAAGGGGGAGGAAGAAGGGGGAGGAAGAAGGGGGAGGAAGAAGGGGGAGGAAGAAGGGGGAGGAAAAAGGGAAGGACTCTCAGTCATCAGACGACCGGGGCCCCGCCAGCGGAAGGCCACGGTAAGATGACCAAAGCTCCAGCTGCGGGTCATCTTATGATCAAGACTCGCGTCAGGAAACACTTGTCCTGTTTCCTGGCAAACCTCACCTAGCACCATCAAATGTTGATTTGCATCGTATTATAAAATCATGTTTTGCGCGGCTGCTAGATAGGGGAAAATGCGCTGCTACAGATATCACCCGGAATTACATACTAACGAATGGTTGGAAAGAAATAAGCAGCTCTGGAATGCTAAGATTACTCCCATAGACTGACATGATATACATATGAGACATTTGTGCCTCATTTTTCAAAATGTCAGTTTTCTTAACTAATTACATCACATGATATACAAAAGTTAATTTATTAATCAGAAATAAATGACCTATAGGGAAAATAACGACAAGGAAAGAAGAGATAGGAGCAGGTAGTTATCTGTATGCAAATTAGTCTCACACAGCTGCTTGAGCAGAAAATCTTCAACATGGAGGAAGTAAATGCAGAATAAAGGAGAGATAAGAGCCGTAAAACGGAGAAGGGAAAGCAAGCGAAAATGATCTATAAGAAAATGTATAAACAAAAATCTTGGAGATAGCACAGGGGTAACAAGGGGGACGAAAATAAATGGCATAATCAGGATTGAGAGGAGGCTCGTTATCGTCTGACTAGCGAATAGAAAGACTACCGCAGAAATGCTTGCAGAAAATAAAAATAAACCGTAACTGTCACAAAATACCGAAAGCGACAGATTGCCTAAGAAGAAGTGAGGGGTCGAACCGGCGGCCAGGCATGCTAGTGCCGTGTCTACGAGTGCACCAAATGGTCAAAGGAATATTACGCGAATTATTTTTATGTAGCAACATTATTAAAAAAACATGGACGAGAGAAGTCTTATTAAAATTGTTATAATCCACTAGGAGTAATATGTCCTAGTCTAATATGATGCGTGTGTGTATACGGTCCGGAGACCAGGTGACGAGGAAAGGCGTGTGAACATAACGATCAGGTTCGAAGCGTGGTACATGCGAGGACCATTTGAACCAGAGGTTCTGCCAAATGGAAGCTTTCTTGGTTTTGAGTGATGATCTCTGTGGTATGAGAGTCGATTCAAGACATTTTCTTATTTTCTTCTATTTTTCTTAGATAACCATGCTCGCCCTGGGCCAACTCATGTGACACAAGGTCATGCAGAACGCTGATGTTTTTGATATTGTTGGTTCGGCAGGCATATTTGCATTTGTATACGCACACGAATGGTAAACAGGAAGTCATGTCCAAAGCTGAATGGGAGGCTAACAGGCAACCTCCATTCCTAGATGTACTAATCAAAAACAGTCATCAGAGTTAACTGTATACAGAAAACTCACACGTTCTACAAATTACATCCACTGCTGGGTGTATTCTGGAGTATTATACTGGATCTCGTATGCCTGGATAACTTGTACTATGGAGTAAGGTAGAAGTTTAGCTAACATGAAGCTTCCCTGGTTATTGCATAATATTGCTAGAAATTGTAAATGATAAACAAAGTCTGCGAATAAAACTAAGAAATAATCGTGAACCAAATGATTGGAGATTGCGAAACTTGATAAAATATCAAGAGAAAACGAGATGACACAATCATGAGGTTCAGTTCTTTAATTAAAGTAAGAATGCAAACAAGCAATTACAGATACTTTTGTGTATTAGACTGTTGGAAAGGGATCCAGGAAGAAGTGTGTGTTACGACCACAGAACGTTCAACAATTTATGAGAGAGGACAAGTATGGCTGTGCTAATGTTCCTAGAAACAGATGTACCTCTTTGCATAGCTGAGTAACTTCAAGTATATTCATATCTAATAGCGATACAAGTCTTCCCTTTCCTTCTTTCTCCACCCCTACGACATCCTCTTCATTCTCTCCTTTCCTCCCTATCACCAAACACCCCCTCCCTCCCTCTCCATCTTTCTTCCCATCACCCCCGCAGTTAATCCCTTCTCCTCGCCCCACTATCAACCCTTTCCCCTCACCTCCTCCCCGCCCCTTCCTGCTCCCCATTTCCTCCTCCTTTCACCCCCCTTTATCCACCTCCCACTATTTCCCTCTCCCCCCCTCTTTCAACTTTTGCTTTCGGCAGTATGAACCCGAAAAAAACCCACCGTGGAAACCAATACAGTGTTGCTCTTATAAACACACATCTCCGAATGATGAAATTGACAGAGCAGAGATGGAGCAATGGAAACGGTACAGAAACACTACAAAGACTGAATTCGACCAGTCGACTAGCCCACATATACTGGGAAACTAAATTTCAGGTCAAGGCCGTGTAGCCATTTCAGAGAATATATATTTTTTACTATTTTTTTTAGTGAGAGCCATTGGGAAAGAAAGTTTAAAAGGGACACGGGTGGCAGGAAAAAAAGATTGTGGCAAAAATGGCATGAAAGTGTGGGGAGAGATAGAGAGGAGACCCATAGCGATGGGAATAAAAGAAGAGGGATGGAGGTCAGTGGTGACGGAAGAGAGAGGAGGAGAGAGGAAGGAGAAAATAGAGGGATTGAGGAAGAATGGAAAATTGTAAGGAAAGTAAAGAGGGGTACGGGAATTGAGGAATAAAGGAAAAGTGTAAAGAAACTAAAGAGGAATATAGGGATGGAGAGAGATGTTAAAAGAAATGGAACAAATCAGCACAACGATATATACTAAACAAAATAACACGGGAAAGCTCGTGTACATTGTTGCTCCCTCCCTCACACACACACACACACACACTAACAACACCCCTAACAGCAATATTCAATACATCTATCGAAACAGGGAGATTGCCTGAGGCATGGAAGACAGCAAATGTAGTCCCAATCTTTAAAAAAGGAGACAGACATGAAGCATTAAACTACAGACCAGTGTCACTGACACGTATAGTATGCAAAGTCATGGAGAAGATTATCAGGAGAATAGTGGTGGAACACCTAGAAAGGAATGATCTCATCAACAGCAGTCAACATGGTTTCAGGGACGGGAAATCCTGTGTCACAAACCTACTGGAGTTCAATGACATGGTGACAGCAGTAAGACAAGAGAGAGAGGGATGGGTGGATTGCATTTTCTTGGACTACAAGAAGGCGTTTGACATAGTTCCACACAAGAGATCAGTGCAAAAACTGGAGGACCAAGCAGGGATAACAAGGAAGGCACTACAATAGATCAGGGAAGACTTGTCAGGGAGACAGCAGCGAGTCATGGTACGTGGCGAGGTGTCAGGGTGGGCACCTGTGACCAGCGGGGTCTCACAGAGGTCAGTCCTAGGACCAGTGCTGTTTCTGGTATTTGTGAACGACATGACGGAAGGAATAGACTCCGAAGTGTCCCTGTTTGCAGATGACGTGAAGTTGATGAGAAGAATTCATTCGATCGAAGACCAGGCAAAACTACAAAAGGATCTGGACAGGCTGCAGACCTGGTCCAGCAATTGGCTCCTGGAGTTCAATCCCACCAAGTGCAAAGTCATGAAGATTGGGGAAGGGCAAAGAAGACCGCAGACGGAGTACAGTCTAGGGGGCCAGAGACTACAAACCTCGCTCAAGGAAAAAGATCTTGAGATGATTGTAACACCAGGCACATCTCCTGAAGCGCACATCAACCAAATAACTGCTGCAGCATATGGGCGCCTAGCAAACCTCAGAACAGCATTCCGACATCTTAATAAGGAATCGTTCAGGACCCTGTACACCGTGTACGTTAGGCCCATACTGGAGTATGTGGCACCAGTTTGGAACCCACACCTAGCCAAGCACGTAAAGAAACTAGAGAAAGTGCAGAGGTTTGCAACAAGACTAGTCCCAGAGCTAAGGGGTATGTCCTACGAGGAGAGATTGAGGGAAATCGACCTGACGACACTGGAGGACAGGAGAGATAGGGGGGACATGATAACGACATACGAAATACTGAGAGGAATTGACAAGGTGGACAAAGACAGGATGTTCCATAGATGGAACACAGCAACAAGGGGACACATTTGGAAGTTGAAGACACAGCTGAATCACAGGGATGTTAGGAAGTATTTCTTCAGCCACAGAGTAGTCAGAAAGTGGAATAGATTTCGAAAAAGCCATTGACAACATGCCCATGTACTCAGCCACGGGCCCAGACTCGTGGAACTCTGTTTTCATTAAGAACTACAAGAAACCCCTCTCGCGTGCCCTAAGTACACTATGGAGGAGCAGCATGGACATGGGTGAAATTCCACAGTCACTTAAAACGACGGATATAGCCCCACTCCATAAAGGTGGCAGCAAAGCATTAGCTAAGAACTATAGACCAATAGCTCTGACGTCCCACATCATAAAAATATTTGAGTGCTAAGAAGCAGGATTGAAAATCACCTGGATTCCCAAAATCTGCACAATCCAGGGCAACATGGGTTCAGGGCAGGTCGCTCCTGCCTCTCACAACTACTGGATCACTGTGATATGGCCTTGAATGCACTGGAAGAAAATCAGAATGCAGATGTAATATACACAGACTTTGCAAAAGCATTTGACAAATGTGATCATGGCGTAATAGCGCACAAAATACGTGCTAAAGGAATAACTGGGAAAGTGGGGAGATGGATCTTCAACTTCTAACAAATCGAACACAAAGTGAAGAGCTCTGTTCCACAAGGCACAATACTCGCCCCCATCTTTTTCCTCATCCTCATATCAGACATACACAGAGATATACATCACAGCACCGTATCATCCTTTGCAGATGATACTAGGATCTGCATGAGGCTGTCATCTGCTGAGGACGCGGTTAACCTCCAAGAAGATATAAACAAAGTTTTCCAGTGGGCAACGGTAAACAATATGATGTTCAATGAGGACAAATTCCAACTACTCCGTTATGGAAAACTGGAGGAGATAATAACTAGAACAGAGTATACTACAGACTCTGGCCATACAATAGAGCGGAAAAATAATGTAAGGGACCTGGGAGTAGTAATGTCTGAGAATCTCACTTTCAAGGATCACAACAGTGCCACGATCGCACGTGCAAAGAAAATGATAGGATGGATAATGAGAACGTTCAAAACGAGAGATGCCAAGCCAATGATGATCCTTTTCAAATCATTTGTTCTCTCTAGGCTGGAATACTGCTGTACATTAACATCTCCATTCAAAGCAGGTGAAATCGCAGATCTAGAGAGTGTACAGAGATCCTTTACTGCACGTATAAGTTCTGTAAAGCACCTTAACTACTGGGAACGCTTGGAAGCACTTGACTTGTACTCGTTGGAACGCAGGAGGGAGAGATATATCATAATCTACACTTGGAAAATCCTGGAAGGAATGGTCCCAAATCTGCACACAGAAATCACTCCCTACGAAAGTAAAAGACTGGGCAGGCGATGCAAAATGACCCCAATAAATAGTAGGGGAGCCATTGGTACACTTAGGGAAAACACCATAAGTGTCCGGGGCCCAAGACTGTTCAACAGCCTCCTATCAAGCATTAGGGGAATTGCCAATAAACCCCTGGCTGCCTTCAAGAGAGAGCTGAACAGATACCTAAAGTCAGTGCCGGATCAGCCGGGCTGTGGCTCGTACGTTGGACTGCGTGCGGCCAGCAGTAACAGCCTAGTTGATCAGATCCTGATCCATCGGGAGGCCTGGTCATGGACCGGGCCGCGGGGGCGTTGATCCCCGGAATAACCTCCAGGTAACCAGGTAATGGATGCTGGATCCATACATAGCTTTAAGCAGAGGTATGATAAAGGTCACGGTTTAGGGAGAGTGACCTAGTAGTAGCGACCAGTGAAGAGGCGGGGCCAGGAGCTGCAACCTCAACTAGGTGAGTACAACTAGGTGAGTACATACAACAGACTAAGTGTCTCATCGGCAAGTGCCTTGGACAAAATGGTAACACACACACCGCGATCTAACACAACTTAAAATGGCAGATTGCAGCAAACCAAAGTTATTGCAATATAAAGGCAATTTTCCTCTGAAAATGGTGAAGGAAAAGCATATGTACCAACTCTTACACTCTAGAGGTCACCCAGAAGCGCACACAACAGCCAGCACAAGAGACTTGCTTGTATCAGCGGCACGAACTGTCACCTCACTGTCTTGTCCCACACACCCACAAGCTTCCGTGACACAAAGTAGTTCGAGTCTCCTTCCAGTTTTCTGATTATTTATCGAGAGTCGTTCGTTACCATTTTATCTTCGGTACAGAGGTTTCTCTCCATCCGACAGATCTTTCGCACTCTCATGCGTCGTCAGGAGCTATGCAATGCTTTATTCGTGTGTGCGCGCGAGCGCACTATGTATATTTAATCTGAAAGAAAATATGTTAACGAACCACGCTGAGGCAAAAGTGATAAAAAAAACTGCAAGCATTTCCCGCGAAGTATATAATCCATTAGCAAATCCCGGTTCCATAGTGAGCAGAGCGACCCTGCGTGTTGCCCTCCTGCGTGTGGCTCTCCTCGCCTTCCTCACAAGATTCCATACGCGAAGCTCCTGAAATATCACTACTATTGAATTTTCCAGGCCATTTCCGGTCTCTGTATCCGAACCAGGAGTTGGTTTTACGATGCGCGTTTCCAGTTGTGCCTCGAGGCTGGAAATAAGACTTCCAGTAGCTCCTGGAACTGATGTATTGGGTGCTGCATCAAGCCGGCTCTGAAACGTCTAGAGCGGGTCACTACCTCTTATTGGGATCGTGGACGGTGTGGTGTGTGTGTGTGTGTGTGTGTGTGTGTGTGTGTGTGTGTGTGTGTGTGTGTGTGTGTGTGTGTGTGTGTGTGTGTGTGTGTGTGTGTCTGTGTGTCTGTGTGTGTGTGTGTCTGTGTGTGTGTGTCTGTGTCTGTCTCTCTGTCTCTCTCTCTCTGCAAGCAGCTTTTTATCTGATGCGTCTAAAAGACACGGTGCTAGTAACCTTGCTTGGCGCTGGAAGCATCTCTCTCTCAGGAATTGCCAATATGTTATAGTTGCCTTCTTTGATGCAGACCTAGACATTGTCTGCATCTCGCTGCTAAAAGCCCCAACATCTTGATCCTTCTTTTAGCACTCCGTATTGTTTATAAAGTACCTCTCTCACCCAGAAAATCGTCTTTAGAGAAAGTTTCTCTGAAGAGTATTTTGGCTTTACTTGGAACCCGCTTCAGGAAGATCTAAGGAGATTATGAGCCTTTTCAGATGTCCAAAGCCTTTCACAGAGTAGCTACTTCTCGGGAAAAAACGCCTGTGCATCAAATTCCGAAGCAAGGAAATTGCTGGATGGAGAAGTCCAGTTACAGCTGTCTTTTGAAAGAGAACACAGCGTTTTCTTCGACTCCTAAAAGATCTATGAATGACCTTTATTTTCAGTTCAACATTAAAGTGTTTTATTGGCATGGAAGCTGTATGACGGGAACATGTAAGAAGTCTATTTTCACTGAATGGGATTTTAGGGGAAAGGTTGTTTAAAGCCTAGAAAAGACTGAGGGAGGAGTGTTACTCTCCTAGAGAGTATGAAGAAAGATTTCATAGGTATTCAGCATTTTGTGTGGCTTGCATATCGTAGGTCCATAATACAGCGTCGGTGACAAAAGACCTCAGTTGAGGCAACACACCGTATAGAATGGAAGTGTTGTATACACAGCTTGTGTTGTAAATCATTTAAGCTGTAGATTTGCTTAACTTAATTATAAGCAGGTATTTTCTTTAAAACTAAATTACTAACATCTTTATCAAGATATCTATTTAGGTTTGCCATTACTGGCTATTTTCATTCACCCCAAATTCCCAGAGGTTAGGGAGAGGGGCTTTGGTTTGAGTATGGGTCAGTAGGCCTTATGCAGTGTTCCTACTTTATGTTCTTAAGTGACTGTTCTTCCAGTTCCACGCACTACGCATATCTTCCAGGCTAAGATATTATTGGTTACTCCAGGTTGGTCAATATGGCTTAAAGCCTATCGGCTTCACGTGGCTGCATGTTACCTGTTCACCAAGAACTCCTTTAAGTGGTTTCTAAAATTTTCTCTTATACATTTCAATTTTTTTTTTTTTTTTTTTTTTTATTCGCCGGTAATACATTTCAAGATATATTTTTCATCTATGCTAATATAAAAAATTAATGATTTTGTACAAAAAGAACCTTAGGAAACTTACCTAACCTTATTATAACAAGCGCAATTTAATTTTTCGTAATCCAACTAAATATATTTTATACAAGTTTACAATAATTTAATAATAAACAAACTCAATTAATTTTTTTTCGTTAGATTCAGAATGATTTTTGCAAAATTATTGCAAACACAAAAATTCACTTGCCCTTTTCAGAAAGAAGTGCGTTGCTACTTAAGCTAAAATCGTAAGTTTTACTTATTCGGCACAACATTAATATTATATATATATATATATATATATATATATATATATATATATATATATATATATATATATATATATATATATACTTCTAAACTGTTATATTCTGGGCACCTCTGAAAAAACAGTGATTATGTGTAAGTGAGGTGAAAGTGTTGAATGATGATGAAAATATTTTATTTTTGGGTATTTTCTTTCTCTTTGGGTCACCCTGCCTCGGTGGGAGACGGCCGACTTGTTGAAAAAAAATTATATATATATATATATATATATATATATATATATATATATATATATATATATATATATATATATATATATATATATATACATATGTATGTATCTCACTGGCTACCTTCAGTGTCTTTTAGGAAGCACTCAGACCCTGCAGAGTTCAACGTACATCCTTAAAATGAGTTATAACTACTGCTGACCTGCAGCGTCTCAGGTATTGTATGTTAACTCTCCAAGAAGAGAGAAAATACGTTTATATGATAATATAATGAAACTCAAGCATTCTAAATGGACTAAGCTGCTCCTCTGAGCAGGTAATCACATATTTTAGTTTTGCCCTCCCGAGTGGTGCGGACATCTGGTCTGGCTCGTGAATTAACCGGGAAACGTGCTAATGGAATCTAGAGTAGGTAAGAACGCTGGCTGCGCCGTCATCAGCAAGGCGTTCTTAAGAGTACAGTTGGTTTAAAAAAAAAAGATTTGGTGAGATATCACCTCGAGCTCTGCGCTTTTTTCATCCATTATAGAGAAATCTTAAACACGTTGATCTTCATCTGTCAAAATTATTTTAGCTATTTTTTATTGAATAACTTCTAAGGTACATCTTCAGATTCATAATAATGGTGGAATTATCGACAGTATGTTGGGTAAAAGAACACAGATGCAACATGTGACATTTTATTGTGGCAGTGTTTCTGTCTACTATGTCAAAGTTGACCAAGCTTCTGGGGAGCGAAATTTTGCCACAGTAAAAAGGCACATTAGTTGCATCTGTGCCCTTTCACCTAACATCTTCAGATTCCAAGAAGTTTGTACTAGCCAACAAGGAAGCAATCAGATGTTACTAAATACACTACAACGACAATGGTCCAATATATATGATGAATTAGAACAAAAGACACAATACCATGACTGGAACAATACGCAAATATCCCGGACATAGGAAAAAGAAACTCCTCTCTTCTCTGTACGGGTTATCTATGTATGATGAATTAGAGACTGGAAAAAGAGGAAAAAATATACATTATGCCGTCCGATAATATTTTAGGTCTGAGTTGGGATAAATTGTCTGGTAAGACTTCAAAGTTTGTAAATGTATACATAAACAAAAATTTTACTTGTAAGGAACTTGTCAGAGTCAAGCACATCCGTGTTCGACTAAGCTTATTTCCACCAGGAACCGAATGCAAGACGACGATTTAATAAATCATAAGTTGTGACAGGTTAAGCTTGATTGGGACGAAGATATTGTATATTCGGCGAGTTAACTGAGGAAAGGCAGGAAGTTAAAGATATGAATAGTTTATCGGAAATTGGAATTCCACTTGAAGAATGAGTAGGAAATCAATCCGGTGTGCGGTACGCATTCACAGAAGAGTCCAGCGAAGCTCAAGGGTGGTCGGCTTATTTGGTGAATGGAAATGAAGCCAGACTGTTGACCAGAAAGACTGACTAGCATCACTAGAGAAGAGCTCCATCCCCCTAGTTAGAGTTCCCTGACTCGTTGATGGGATATAAGCGAGGAATTATAACCAGAATGCGTTAAGTCATGCTAACATGGAAAAGGTATAAATACGGTAAGAGTTAGCAATACAGTAGGTGCTAAACAATATGTCTGAGATATCTTAATTCGGTGCTCGACTCACTTATATTCCCCCAGCAAAAACCCGTCGAACTATTAAGCAGTAATACCGAAATATTTTATAATTTCTGGTTTCAGAAGCCAGAAGAGACCTCAAAGCCGGAGAACTGGACAAGTCAGAAAGAGAATATACATTTAATACCTCTGTAAGTATCACGGCCAGAAAAGACGTAGTAGGTTGGAATAGTAGCCATAGAAATGGATTATTCATTATCCATATTACTGCCAGGGAATTATAATCAAATTAAGCGCTAAACCGACAAGGACTACCAGTGAAGACATACTTGGTCGAAACAGCAGACATAAGGATGGAAGATTATTCATCATTCATATTACTGCCAGGGAAGACGTAGTAGGTCGGAATAGTAGCCATGGTAATGGAAGATTATTCATTACCCTGGGAACAAAAATGGAGGATCAAATCCAATGCTGAAAAATCCAACATTACCTATTTTAACTACTGGAAACGTAATCCTACATTACCTGTAGAGCTCAGAACAGCTGACACCCGCACCTACATCCCCATCACACAGTCTCTGTCCTTAGTGTCAATCTTGACCACCTTCTTTGCATACACACATGCATTCGCTCAAAGCATGCCATGGCTGGTAAACCCCTTATAGGTTTCTAGAAGTCTCTACAAGCTCAACGCACCAAACTACACCTCTGCAAAACCCTAATACGTCATCTGATTACTTACGCTCCTCTAGTCATCTCTCTTTTGCAGCTAAGACAAACTTAAACTGCAGCGTATCTAGAACAAGGCTCTGAGCTGGGTGCTTGATGTCGACTGGGAGGACTTCGCCACAAGCGAGTCTCTCCATGCCCAGTTAGGCGTCCCTGCGCTGAACGTGCACTGGAAGACGCTCAATGTTAGATTGACAAACTAGAGACACGACATAACTACTGGACCTCTCTCCATGACGAAGAGATTCGCGGACTTACTAACCAACAACCTATTCTACTCCTTGTATGGTCCTGCTCCTAACCCTATTTACAGATAACCTCGGTTCTTACTAGCCTGTACTAACCTTCGAAGACGTACTTTTTTAACCCCCCTCCTTACATCACCTTTGGATTTTCCCACAGGTACCTTGCGCTGTTCGTTTTGGCATCTGCCCTGCCCTTGTGCCTTATCAGTCCTCCTTGCCACACTAGTCACTGACCTACGATAGCCTTAGCTGCTGGATTAAGCCCTGGCTTTATTTCTGCAACTAAAGACACTCCTCTCCAGCGCAATTCTTCGCCTGTCCCGTCTTCCCCGCTCACACCATTGGGGGCTTACCTTTCATTCATTCATTTACCATATTACTGCATGACAGCATCTTAAAATTTATTTCAATAATATACAGTAAGGAGACGGCGATATCATCCTCAGTAGTAAGCAGTACTGAAAGAGAAACATGGTGGGCACACGAATATGCTGCAGGATTAAGCGTTATCTCTCTCTTCTAGGAGGGTGCCTTGATGCTGGTAATGGGCTCTTGATGTAAAAAGCTGGAGCTACATTTCCTTGGATCAAATCTGATTCTCTCTCATTACAGGTTTGCCGCACTGCCCCGACGAGTTAAATGTTATCCGATAAATAATATGGTTGTATATGAATGATCTGTAGGTTTTCAGTGGGAGTAAGATGCCAAGATCTTATTTGGCTGAGTGAGACAAGTATCCAATGTTGCTGCCCGGAACAGGATGGCTGATAACTGATCACACAACACAGGCGCTGGGACCTAACACGGAGCAGTACATGGAACACTGAACTGGCTCAGTCAGGACTTATGGTTAATTCAGAGATGCTCAGGTGTTTCCGGAGCAAGATAAAAAAACGCTGCGTCCCATGCACAAGTTATAAAGCTCTATCTTTTCTCATTATTGTAGAAAAGAGAAATACAAAGCTCGGTCTACAATACACTCGAATGGTACTGGGGCACTGAAGTTCAGAGCTACGCTGCCTGAGGCCTTGGTGTTCCTATCAGTATGATGAAGTACCCCATTAATACTGATTCAAGTACTGACTACGTAACTGAGGATTCACACAAATTGAAGTTGAATAAGCTAGTGAATACTCTTTTGAACCAATCAAATCTACTTAAAGAAATGGACAAAGAAAGAAAAACAATAAGAGATAAATTACCTTCATGCAGGGTCTAAACTCTGTCAACTAAAGAAAATTTATTGTAATATTCTATATTACACTAGTGACTTACACATTTAACTAAACTAGAGGGAATTTCTTAAAATCCAACATAGGTTAAAAAACATACACAGCATATATATAATAATACACACACACATATATATATATATATATATATATATATATATATATATATATATATATATATATATATATATATATATATATATATATATATATATAATGTATATATATATATCGTGCCTAATAGGTAAAATTGGTCAATTAGCAAGAACCCATTTAAAATTAAGTCCTTTCTAAAATTTTCTCTTATACGTTTAAAGATATTTTTTTGATCACGTTAATGTAAAGAAGTATTTTCTTTTTGGGGATTTTCTTTATTTTTTTGGGCCACCCTGCCTCGGTGGGAGATGGCCGACTTGTTAATATATATATATATATATATATATATATATATATATATATATATATATATATATATATATATATATTCAGCTAAGCTTACGTGAGCAATTTCTGGGAAGTAATATTTAGTCTTTGTGTATTGGTCAGCATTAATATTCTGTATCTGAAAATGATGTCGTTTTACATACAAAATCGCAACGAAAATGGTAAACAATGACAGATTGCATGGTCAATAAGCACGAAATTTCTCATGAAAACTAACGAGACACTCTTAGAAGCTTATTCTCGAATTAGAAAGTGCATTTTCTCACGAAGGTCTCAACGTTTCTTGCAGCTCAGCAAATTAGTTTAAGGTATATTAGGAAAGGATATTTGAACTAATGAAACCTATATTTAATCAAAAACTGCCAAAACACGATTGGCAACGTGGTGGTGTGTAGCCAAGAAACGTTCAAATCTGCACGAGTATCACTCGAATCTAGAACGTGTTGGCCATGTACACTATGACTCCCTCCAACTGATATCCAGTAAAGTGCCCACTCGCAATCTCTTTTCTAAAGCGCTTATCAATTCACTCTGACGTTAATTATGAAATATAGGAAAAAAATAATAAAAATGAGGTAGTGTGAGATTAGATATCACGTCATTCAGTTCGTGTTATTAAAATGGTGATGAACAGCATTTCCAGTTTTCCTAAATGGTCGATTGATGACTTTTTCCGCGGCAAACAATTTCACGGAACGATTTCCTGTCTCAGTCTCGTCCACTGGTATTCATCGTGAACGTTACGAGTCTGATACTTCGCTCTCTCACTGCGCACTAACAGCGGCCTTAAAAGTCGTAAACATGAAAATTAAAAAAAATTAAATCTAATTTATCGATATTATAAGATATGAAACCGATTCTCAATAATATTGGAAATTTTCCATTCATGTTGATTTAAGGTACAAAGACAAAAATAAAAATATTGAATTTCCAGCCAGTCCACGAAAAAAGCAGATTGCATAAAGGGACTAGTTTCTTTACACTGTTACTGATAATGGAAGAAAAAAAAAACAGTTTTAAAGAGGAAGGAGAACATTAAAATGAAATGAACAGGGTCTTCTGTGACGCCCATACAACTGATGAAGGTATTTCTCAAGTTGGATAAGAATTCTTTCTGGCACTATATGGTTCAACAAATGTGAAATGCTTGAAGAAGCACAGGTACAATGTGTTTAGAAAAATAAATCAAGAAAAAGTAGAAGGAAAACCTCGTTCAGCTGGTGAGCCTGCCTTGAGGAGCTGGAGCTGCTGGAGCTGCTGGAGCTGCTGGAGCTGCTGCTGCTGCTGCTG
>NC_091337.1:4809506-4832006 GCF_038502225.1 Cherax quadricarinatus | reverse complement strand
TCCCACGTCTCCCACTTGGATCAAGTTTTGGAACCCCGCTGCCCCCAATCCAAAAATTTCTCGACAATACAATTTTTTGGATCCCTATGGGGTTTCAGGAAATTCTCCGCATCTCCTTGGATCCCTCTCCACTTTTTCACCCCCATCCCAAAATTTCTCGATATTAAGTTTTGGATTCCTATGCAGAGAGTTGAAGAATCTCCATCTCCTCCCAGATCAATTTTAAGTTCCCCATCTACTCACCCTAATCCAAAGAATTTACTCAGGAAATAGCCACAAGTTTTGATTCCCCTATGGGATTTTCAAGTGCCTGATCTCCTCGGATCAAGTTTTGGATTCCCCTATGGGGTTTCAATTCTTATGATCTCGAATCAAGAAGTTTTGGATTTCTCCATCTCCCTCGGATCAAGTTTTTTTGATTTCTCCATCTCCTCCAGATCCAAGTTTTTTGGATCCCCCTGTGGGTTTTCAGAAATTCTCCATCTCCTTGGATCAAAGTTTTTGGATTCCCCTATGGGGTTTCAACAGAGATCTCCATCTCCTTGGAATCAAGTTTTTTTTGGAGTGCCTCCCTTTTCACACCCCAAAATTTTCTCCAAACAATACATGACTCATCTCTCTCCTCAGATTAAGTTTTTGAGTCCCCTATGGGGTTTTCAGAATTCTCCATCTCCTTGGATCAAGAGAATTTTTGGATTACCCCCTCCCTTTTCACCCAAATTTTCTCTAAACAATACCATGGCTCCATCTCCTGGAATCAAAATTTTTAAAAGTTCACCTCCCCACATTTCACCCCCCCCAATCCCAAAAATTTCCTCCCGATAATACAAGTTTTTGGGTTCACCTAGAGTTTTGGATCTCATATGATCACCTTGGATCAAATTTTTGAATTACCCTCCACTTCCCCCCACCCCCAGCCTCAGTTGCCTTCTCCAGTAATACCAAGTTTTTGGATTCCCTCCTGTGGAGGTTTTCGAAATTCCTCAGATCAAGTTTTAGTCCCCTCTGAGAATTAGCCATTCAAAATGAACTCCTCCTATGAGGCATGCTTCTCTAAGTCCCAAACATCTTCCCATATTATTTAAAATGAACTAAAAGTTTCCGCTCATTAGAGTCAAAATAGACAAGAAGGTGTTTACTCGGCGTCCAGTGACGTCACGCGCACACAGAGTTGGTCAGGTCGCCCTATGTCGTGACGTCACGTGACCGCGCACACAGTTTGAATCTTGTCTCCCTTTTACACCCTCCAAACCCTCCTTTGCACTCAACAACACCTCTTTAATTTCCTCCTTAACTAATTTTCTCATTTTAAACACTTTTAGTTTCATGCTAAAGTTAATGAGGACACACCTTCCATCCAGAAGCCCTCCTCACCTCCCTCTCAAGCCTGTAGTTAAATGCGCACTTTTACTGAGACATCTTTAAAACACTCATAAATCATTTGAATACTCACCAGAAAAATGCAGCTTTGTACATTTCAAACAACACTGGAAAATACTCCAAAACATCTGTTCGAACACCCCCCCAAATCCTCTGAATACTCCCAGAACACCTTCATAGTACTCTTGCACATCATTTGAACACCTTCTTAGAAGTACTCTCATAATCATTTGTACCACCTTCAAAAACACCTTTGAATACTCCACCATACCCTTAAGACACCTTCAAAACTTACCTTCAGCACTCTCATGTTTTGGATAACCTCCAAAGCCTGCTGAACACCTTCAAACACCCTTGAACACCTTCAGACACCCTTGAACACCTTCAAAAACATTTGAACACACTCCAAGCTTGCTGAACATTTCCCCAAGCGCCACTATTTAAGTACTCCAAATGCACGGTTGACATCTGAATTATCTGCACTTACACATTTTCATTAAATTTTTAACTCATCCCTCAGTCTCAGACTAGGCATTTTCTCATTTAACACTTACCCAGTTCATTAAAGTTATTAAGGGACACACAATACATCAGAAAAGAGTCCCCGCAAACCTTCATTCAAACACTTTACTTTGAACGCCCCAAAAAACACTCTCATAATCATTTGTACCTTAAAAAACACCTTTGAATACTCATAAACACCCTTGATTTTCAACTTCACGAAACGCCTTTGAATAACCTCAAAACGCAGCACACGAACACCTTCAAAACACCCTTCAACATCTTCCAAGCACCTTTGAACTTGCCTTTGGGTATTCCAAACACTGTTTGAGTACCCCCAATTCACCTGATTACTGCTAAAGTACAATAATTCAATCAAAACACCCTTCAACACTATTCAAAACTGCCCTTGAACATATTGTATATACTCTAACACCTTCAAAAACACCTTTGAACATTTCCAAAACACCTATTTGGAGTGCCTCCCAATTGCACACTGGATACTGCTAAAGGCACGCTGAATTCAGTCAAATCACCTTCAGCACCTTCGAACGCCTTTGAACACCTTTGAACAATTTCCCAGAGCACTATTTTGAGTAGTCCCAGATTGCCACTGATTGCTACTAAAAACCTGCAGATTCAGTCCCAGAAACGCCCTTCAGCACCTTCAGGCACTCCGCCAGCATTTCCCTCCGCTCTATACCTACTCCACTTTCCCACTTAAACACATAGCTCTACTATTCCACTACTTTCTCCTATCATTCATTCCCCCTCAAACACCTTTGAATAGCTTGCTCAAAACACTTGTGAGACACCTCTTTCTATAAACTATAATCCTACTCACTCTCTATTAAAACATATAAACCTTATTTGAACTTGTTTCCAAACGTAACAGAAACAGCTAAACACCGTTTGAGTGCACCGTGCATACACTGAATACTAAAGCACACTGAATGCACTCCAAAACATACCAAAATCACCATAAACTAAGATCAACACCCACATCCCCAACATATTTGCTTGCCCTGGTTTCACTGTCGTTTTCATCTAATTTTCAATAGAAAAGTCTAACACCCACACCTCCATTTTTTCCTCGTTTTAACCCTTTTTAGTTCATTAAAGTTAATAAGGACACACACTACATCAGAAAAGTCACAAAACAACTCGCATAACGTCTTTTCGGTATCTATAGTTTCTGACAGCAACACCACATCTTACATCACCCACACATCCACATCCCACAGACACACACACACACACACACACACACACACACACACACACACACACACACACACACACACATCCTAACTAGCCTAACCTAGCCTAACCTAACTAAACATCTAGCCTAACCTAACCTAACCTCTGAACCTAACCACACAACCTATTACAAACACTGTCTACAACCTGTCCCAACTAACCTACTTCTTCCTCCTAGCCTAACCCCTACTTACAACTAACTTCAACCTTTCTTCTCATCCACAACTACTTTAACCTGGCCACAACCTGGCCTAGCAACCTAACTAACATAACCTAGCAAGACCTGCCTAACTTCTGTACTAACATAGCCTGTACTTCAGCCAGACCTGCTTCAGCCTGGCATAACCTAGCAACTAAGCCTAGCACAACCTAACTAACCTAACCTAGCCTAACCTAGCCACTAACCTAAGCAACCTAGCCAACCTAACACAACACAACTGGCCCCTAACCCCTAGCCTAGCCTAACACAACCTACTCTAGCCTAACCTAACTAACTTCCTGTCATAGCATTACCATAACCCTAACCTTTGCCGAACCTATCCTAACCTAACCACAAAATATGTTGGAACACTTTAAAATACATTGGAAGTACTCAGAAATTACTTTGGAACGGCTGTTTTGGATATGTCAAAGTAGATTTGAAAACTTTGTCGTAGAATCGAACATTGTTTTCTTGTTTAGTAAACACCTCAATGGTAGAAATATTTGCTCGATTTCCGAGACAAACACTTTCCTCGCTCTTGGGAGACTCATTGTGGGTCACCCCAACACGTGGTCAGCCAATGCGGTTCCGCACCGCGGGTGGGGGCATAACGCCGTCAGCTCGGGACGGACGGACGCCCGTAGTCGGGCTATCAAGTAAAAAAATATCTCTTTCAGACTCCGGCTGTCTGTCTGACACAGCCACAGCCTAACCTAATTCCTAACCTAACCTAACCTCACTAACCGAACCTAGCCCTGGCTCCGCTCAGTCACTTGCTCTGTCTGGCCTAGCCTGGCCTAAACACAACCCAGCTAACTCAAAGTCAGCCATGTCTGTCCACTCAACCTAGCCTAACTAACCTAATAACTATCCATCAAACACCTCTGTCCTAACCTAACCTAACCTAACTACCTATCCTAACCTAACTTCTTCTTAACTTATCCTAAACTAACCTAACCTAACTGTCTAACCTAACCTATCTAAAACACCTCGAATACTGCCTAACCAGCCTGTATAACCTTACACAACCTGCAGACCTAAACTAGCCTAACCTAACCTGTCTAACCTGTCCTAAAACACAACCTATTCTGTCCTAACCTAACCTACTTCATATTGTGTCTAAATAACCTAAACACTAACTTATCCTCTTCTAACCTGTCTAGCTAACTTAACCTAAAAATAGCAGACCTAACTAACTTATTCTAATCTAATCTAACCTAACCTGTATCTAGTCTAATCTAGCCCTATTCAACTTGTCTAACCTAGCCTGGCTTTGTCCACTAACTAGCCTAACCTAACCAACCTAAATAACTAACTAGCTATCCTATTATACTCACTTTCTTCCAGACACCTTGAGCACTCATGCATCATTTGAGGACCTTTTCTCAGTATCTCATCACAACCTTTATCATCTCACTATAAGTTTATACTTCAAGATTACTTTGAACACTCATAAAGCATTTGAGTGCTCATCCACTCCCTACTAGGCTATTCACTCTACCAACATATATCCTTTATTCTCAGATAGATTTGTCATCTCTAATTTATCTCACATACACATTCATTAAATTACAACACATCACCAAACTCCCTCAGTCTCCAGACTTTACAACATTGCTAAGCAACTCCATCCTACTTATGACCTTGAAACATTACCATATCTAACACACTGTTTAACTTTGAACCATCTCTAGACACCACTGATCTTCTTCAAAAGATACTCTGCACATCATGAACACCTTCAAAAAGAAACACTACTGATTACTACCAAATCACTGAATACTCACCAATCACCGGCAAATCACCCAGAAACTGGTTTAACATCACCATCTAACATCCTTTTTATGAAATCCTCAAATCACTATAACCAGAACTCCCTCCCCATTTTGGCGCATGAAAAAAAATGCGTGAACACAAACCTAATACATGAAGCTGTAGTACATGATCACCATCAACTGAAAACATATCTTGTACACACATAATATAAGACAATCACCAACTACAATCACCCATATTCACTTACCTCAAAATCACTAATATCACAGAAAACAATCCCATTTTATAAACATTTTCACACACACACACACAAAAAAAAAAAAAAATCATATTTGACAATATCTCGCGCACTCACCTCACTACCACAACACACGATGTCTCACCTCACAGGACCGACGAGCTCTCCAGTGACGTCACACTCCCATTGTAATGTTACTTGGTGGTTGATGATATCTACCTAACCTTGTTTCAACCTGTTGTACCTACATTATCTAGAACACATATCCAAGACGATTGCACCAGATTTGCAGTCACAACACCAGCATCTCGCACTAGCCTCGTCTTTCAAAAAATCACGATCGTAATTCCATATCGTGTTTTGCCGTCGTCTCTCACCACATCACCAAGAATCCTGTCCGTCACCATCTCCACTCCCTGCAATCCCTGCCTTCTTTCACTTTCATTACTATCAATATCTCTCACTCTCTTCTCTATAGCATCTATATTATAACATAGGCACTATAAACATATCACTATCGCAAAAAAATATTACTGAACACCACATATTATACATTTCAATTGCCATTTAAGCCTTAGAGACATACACACCGTCTGAGACATTCACCTCCAACTAAGACATACATCACTTCAAACTTTATTCCTTATTCGTTTCCGTATATCTCCTGGAAACTGTTTTAACTTGACTTGGATCCACCTGCGACGAAGGCAGAGGAACCATCACCACTCCAACACCGCCTACTGCCTCTGAAATACCGTCGTGGTGGATCCGTCGGGTTAAAACGGCTCTGAAGATATGCAGAATGAGACTGGAAGTGACTGTCAGCTATGTCTGGATGAAAGGTAATGTCTTAGAGCTGTGTGTATGTCTCATGTCTTAGATTACAGATAGCCATATTATGGTGTCTGTGTATTTTTTGTAACTGGCTGTTATGTACCAAATATCATCTTCCATATTGCCTGGCAGTGAAAAGTAACAGCTTATTTTGTGTATGCTGTAGCTTTTGTGCAGCTAACAAACCTTTCAATGACTCCTGTGTTTGGAAATACGCCAAACTCTTAGGCCCCCCCAGCTTGACTCTTATTGACCAAGTAACCAGTAAACAGCAAGCACTGTATGAGGCAACGGCTTTATGTGAGCTGCTGAAGCTGTGTATTTCTATTGATATTGTGTTGAGACTCATAAATCTGTATCATCTTGGTATAGTGTTTAACGACATGTAAGATACAACAGTGGCTAAAGAGGAGCCAGCTGTGACTGTACCAACCATAGTAACTTTTCTTAACTGCTCTTTCCCGCTCACTAAAAAATAACTCACATCATCTGTAGTGGCGTTTGCTCATCTGCTGTTGAAAGCAACTGTGAATGTACTATACCAAATGTGTCAAAATATGAAGACACATGTCTGACCAATAATGTAATAGTAATAATATTTATAAAAACCAGTATTTCTAATATTGTAATTTTAGTAAATAATTATGGCTAATTGTATTATCTTGCCAACTGCTCTCACTCTTTAGCCAGTAACGTCGCTGTACCATGTTACATAAGCCATTGTATTCATCGCACCATCACTTAATAAGAAAGAAGGTGCCCAGCCTAACAGGCTATAAAATGACCAGTAACGTGCACAGGCTGTGTTTGCCGGCGTATTAATATATTCAGTATTGACTGAAAGTAATGGCTCCAGCTCAGTATTTTGAAAATATTTAATAAATAATAAAAGCAACACGAAAAACTGACTAAGAGCCAATGTGTGATAGGCATATGAGCAATAATACCATGTCACTGAAATATGAGTTGAATTTTTGTGCTAGTAACGAAATGGAAGACTGAGAAGAGAGTTTGTAGATATCGACAGCAACTGACTGAAACTGCTAGTAAATAAAGTAGAAATAACATTTGAAGTATCAGAAAAGAATGATATTTTGAAGTACTTCAGCTCTTGTTTGAAAATATTCAAGTATTTATGTAATAACAAATACTTTATGAAGTATTCCATGTCTTGAAGATTTATTCTATAGTGAATGACAAAGTATGAATGAAACTAACAACAAGAATCTCTCATAATGAAGTGTTTGAAGTGTTCAGCTGAAACAGAGTGAAAATAGAATTGAGACAGAATTTATTTGGGGCAGAATAGGGTAAGTAGGTAGAATAGATTGAGGCCAAATTAGAGATGTAAGACAGGTGATTAGACAGACAGATAGGCCAGAGACCAGAGACCAGTGGGTAAATTAAGTGGGGCCAAATTCATTATTACAGAACTATTTTAAATTAGTGCTCAGCTCCTCACGTCCAGTCATCACACTAAAACAAAATAAATCATAAAATACATCAGAATTAGAACTCAAATTGGAGGCAGAATTCAGGGCAGGGCAAGATGGGGCCAGAACAGGACCAGGTTCAGGTTCAGTAGGCAAACTGGAGACCAGGCCAAGTTAAGTGGAGTGGCTGTTCAGTGTTTAGAGATGGAGTTAGGTAGAGATAAGTTGGGGTGAACCAACAGAATGAGGTAGTTGAAGTGGAATTGGGGTGGGAATAGGTAGGTGGGTTAGGATAGAAGGTGTTTGATGTGAAATTGGAGGTGGAGGTGGAGACAGAGACTAAGTATTTGATGAGTGGGAGTGAGGCCAAGTTAGACAGAACCAGGTGGACCTGGAAGGTGATTGACTGGAGTTAGGTGAAATTCGATTATGAGTGAGACCAAATTGGAAGTAGGAGATGGGGTGGGAGCCAGGGCCAAATGAGCAATTAGTCTGAAAAAGATATTTCTCAGGCTCTTCCCACATTTAACAACGTCTGTCTGGCCTCTGGTTGACACGAGTGTGCTGTTCTGCATGAGTGTAGAAAGTGCTCACCTTTCATGTGTTGAGGTGACACAATGAAATATAAGAAAACTTGAAAATGTTTCTGACTAAATCGAAAAATAAATATTTCTACCGTGTGTGTTTCTTTAAAAAGTAATGTTCGATTTACGATAAAGAGAATTTCAAAACTAATTTGAATATATCCAAGCAAGTCGTTCAACTATTCTGGAAGTATAACTGTATTTGAAATGTTCCAATATATTTTAGGCCAAATTAGGGCAAATTCGTAAAACCTTAAGTAGGTGGGCTGGGCAGAGCAGAACCAAATTAATGAACCAAATTAGAATTAGAACAAGACAAACTTCTGGGGCAAATTAGAACAGGCCAAACAAGTTAAGTTAGGTAAGTTAAACTTAGAACAGAACAGAACAAACTAAGTGTAAATTAGAACAGAGATTAGAACAGACCAAATTGAAGTAAATTCAACTCATTCAAATTATGAGCAAATGAAACAGGTGTTAGGAAGTAAATTTCAGTAAGTCTAGGTAAGAGTGGGAGCAAGACCAGAACAGAGCCAAACAGAACCAGAATTAAGTTAGGATGATTAAATAACGTTCAAATTAAATTAAATTAGGAGCACTAAATTGGGATAAATTAGAGGATAGTTTCAAGTCAGAATGGAACCAAGTAAGTAAATTAAGTTCAAGCAAATTGGTTCAAATAGAACCAGACAAGACAAATTAGAATAAATATAAGCTAGAGTTAAGACTAATATATATTATTTAGTGTGTAATAATAGTAATAGTAATGTGTTTATAGCCTAGCTGTAGCCTCAGCAGAGACAGGATAATGTGGTGACTGTGGACTGTTGATGTGGTGACTCGACTGGGGGCCACCGAAAAAACTGACCTCCATGATTAGCCCTATATTTCACGGCCACCAGTAATCATGTGTAATGACTAAAGCGTCCCACTGCGCTTTACTCAAATAATACTCTTTCTGTAAGTAAATAAACAGCATGTAGTATTGTGGTAGTCAAGCTGACATTAGGTAAACAAACCAATACTGTTATAGTATTTAATATTTTAGCTAGCAATATTAATGTTTGTATTCAGTAAATATATGAAAGCTAACACTCAATAATACAATCTTTAATATTATTTGAAAAGCCAAAGCTATTTAGTAATATTCCATATTATTTGAAAAATGACTCAAGTATTTAAGTATTTTGAAGTGATAAAAAAAATGTTTGTATGTCACGTATTTTAATAATATTCACTATTATGAAAATATTTTAAAGTATTCCGCACCTGACTGAAATGTTAAATATTTTAATGATCAAATGTTTTAGTAATATTCAAGTATTTAGTATTGAAAAAGTATTTTATTAAAAATTCAACATTTAATGTGTCAATGGTATATTAATTACTCAAATAATGTTTTGAAAAATATTCAAGAAGCTATTCAAAATATTTGAAGTGAAAAACCATTTGAGCAGGCCAGCATATTTTAATATTATTCAGTAGTGTAACAGAAGCCACTTTCAAGCCTGAAATATTTTAGAAATATTCAAATGACTTTTTAAAGAGTATTCCATGTTTGAGAAAATTGACTAAAGTATTTAGTGACGAAGTATTTTAATCCAACTAATATTTAAGTAATGTCAGTAATTATGAGCAAGTACTCAAACAAATGTTTTTAGAGAAAATATTCAAAGAAGTATTCAAGTAAATGACGAAAGAAGTGTTTAGTATTCAAAAAATGTATTTTAATAAGTAACTGAAAAATGTTCAAATGTTTATAATGATATTCAAGGTATTTTAGTAATACAAATGATTATGGCGTGTTTGAAATTATTCTAGCTAAAAATGTTGAAGCCAATTTTGTGACTTCTGATGTGTCCTTAGCAACTGCTCTTCTGCATCACTGGAAAAGCCTGCAGTCTGGGAACTGAGGATGAGTTGCTGTTTAATGAGTGTGTAATTACAGGCTCGTAGAAGATGTCAAGCTGCTGACTTGAGAGAAACCTTTTCAATAATGTTTGAAAATATTCAAGTATTTTAGTAATATTCAATATTTTGAAAAGTATTCAAGAAAACAATTTGAAAGTGTTGAAAGTATTTTAGTATTCAAAATGTTTTGAGTATTCAAATATTATGAAGTACTTTAGTATTTTGAAGTATTCAAAGTATTTATAGTATTCAAGTATTTTGAAAATTGTACAATGTTGTAGTACTTGTAGTATTCGTATTGTAAATGCAAGAAAACATTCTAGAAGTAACCAGAAGGTGACGAGAAGTGTTCGGGCATGATTTTGAAGCTATTTCAATGTTGTTAAATATATAAAATATTTTTAATAGTAACAAGCGAAATTTATGAAGTATTTTAGTATTCAAAGCAAAGATGCGTATTGCTTTTCGTAATGCTGAAGTGTAGTGAAAAGTAACTAGCAACGACTAATAACTATTTTCTATTCATGTATTATTAGCAGCGAAACTTAAAGGTTGCTGAAAAATGAAATTATAATTAGCTTAATGGTATTGGTGAAATGTGAGAAGAGGCTGAGAAGAGCAAGCAAAAAAGTGAGCAAATTCGCCTGTATTATGCGCGGCTCATCACGTGTTTGTCACTGACGCCCGAAACGACCTGATGCTTCTGCTGTACACATGTTTAGCCTGTTTCCTAATCACCTATATAGTTCATTTGACTTAATAAGCAGAGGCTTTAGTTCATTTAAAATGACAAGGAAGATGTTTAGACCTATGTCTTCCCATGGAAGAATACCAACACGATCTTTACCCCAGAGAAGTAAAACTTTGATCAGTCGAAGAACCCCATGGGAAGAAGTCAAGCACTGCTATCGAAGGAAAGGCTTGAGGGACGAGGAGTGAGTAGTGGAGCAATCCCAAATTTGGTCAAACAGGTATCTGTAAAACCATGGGGAATCCAAAACTTGCTGTTATCGAGGAGCCGGACGAAGAGAGAGTGAAGAAGATGAGAGGAACCTACTTGTGATCTGGCCGTCGTAACGTGTCGAGAATTTGAGAACGGTAATCAAAAATTTGATCGAGAAGATGGAAGAACTCGGCGGCTTATGAGAGGATCCCAAGCGATCGAAAAGGAAGGAAGATGGTCGTATTATTGTCGAAAAAAATGAAGGTGAAAAGGAGGAAGTACTCAAAAAACGATCTGAGAATGGAGAGGAGAACTCCTTTGAAAACTATGAGAAAGTAAAAAAAACTGATCAGAGGAAGTGGAAGAATTTCGAAGCCAGCAGAAAGATCCAAGAAGCTTGATCGAAAGAGGGAAGATGGAGGAAGGAAATCAAAAAAGCACGATCGGAGAGATGGAAGAAATCAAAACTTGATTCGGGTCATAATTCGAGCCTATGAAGAATCAACTTTGATCGAAAGGAAGATCATAAAATTTCGAAAGAAATCCCAGAAGGAAAATCAAACTTGTAATTATCGAGAAATTTTTTGAGTTGAAGAAGGGTGAAAGAATGAGGACCTTAATCTAAAATAAGACTTTCGAAACATGAGAGAGATCAAACTTATTATCGAGAAATTTTACAGGATAAAGGAAGTGAAGAAAATGAGAGATCCCAGGAGATGGAGAACTACTTCGCAAAGATCCGTGTGGTATCAAAATTTTGGACGAGGTAGTGGGGTTTAAGCTGATCAGAGAGAATGGAGAACGAAAAACGAAGAGAATCAAGCAGTCTGAAGAAGATAAGGCGCACAAAATAATTCAAAAGCCGAAAACGTCGAAAATCAAAACGATCAGAAGATCATAAACAAAAATTCAAGCCATGGCTGATCAGCTGACACTACGAAAAGCACCTGCTCGCCAATCGGTCACTGGCATTTTGCTGCCGGCTGGCTGTTTCAGGCGCAGCCGCAGGCAGCGCTGCGACAACGAGGGTCGCGGGAGGGTCGCGAAGGAGGGGAGTCGTGGGTGGGGGCGGTGAGTTGAAGTCAGGTGAAGATAGTCTCGGGGGAGCAGGTCGTAGTCAAACCAGGTAGCACCTGGGTGTGAAAGATGACCCTCTGACCGCTGATCCTGAACCGGAAGTTCTCAGCTCTGTAGAGGCCTAAACCGGAGTTCCTCTCGCTCGTGGAGAAGCCTAAACCAGTTTCCTTTATCTTGGCAGAAAATTAATACTACTTATATATATAAATATATGTTGTATGTATATGTATATATAATAATAATATATATATCATATATATATATATAATATATATATATATATATATATATATATATGGGTAGTACAGGATTTGGTAGGCAGCAACCACCCAGGAAATACTACCCGTCCTGCCAGATGACTTTGTGAAACAAAAACCTGCCAACTATTTTACATGATAGTAGGATTGCTGGTTTGCTTTCCTGTCTCACCGACACGCTAAGACTTGAGGATATCTTGCTACTCCTACTTACACTTTGGTCACACTTCACAGACACACATGCATGTATATGCTCTACCTTCATCTAGTTTTTTCTCCTTTCTAAATAGCTCTTGTTCTTTTATTTCTTCTATTGTCCATATAAAAAATGAAAAAATCTTTCTCAATAATACATGCATGTCGTATGAGGCGACTAAAATGCCCAGGAGCAATGGGCTAGTGGCAACCTCTCTCAAATCCACTTTTCTCAACAAATTTATAAATAATACCATGCGATCTCGTCTGAATAACAAAAACAAATGATTTGCTGATGTTATGAATGAAAAGTTTGGATGTCCCTGGCCTAAATGAAACAAAGCTGAAGGGGGTAGGAGGTTTCAGTGGAAATAAATAGGATTAAATCTGGAGTATCTGAGAGAGTTAGAGCAAAGGAAGGAGTAGCAGTAATGTTAAATGATCGGTTATGGAAGGAGAAAGAGGAATATTAGATATGTAAATTCAAGAATTATGTGAATTAAGAAAGTAAGTTGAATGCAAGAAGTGATCATAATAAGCGTGTGCACACACCTAGAGAAAGAAGGAATGCAGAGGAGAGAGAGAGAGATTTTGGGAGATGTTAGTGAATGTATAGAGATCCTTTGAACCAAGTGAAATGAGTGTGGTAGGACTTAAATGCTAAAGTGGGAGAAACTTTTACCAGAGAGGGAGGTGTGGTAGGTAGTTTTAGGGTGCCAGGTGTAAATGTGTGGGAGCCCTTTGAGTTGAACTTTGTATAGAAAGGGTTTAGTGCATAGGTAATACATATTTTTAAGAAAAAGAAGGATAAATAAGTATACACACATTATGATGTAGGGCAGAATGACAGTAGTTTGTTGGATTATGTGTTGGTAGATAAAGACTGTTGGAAGTGAGCTGGGATGTACATGTTTATAGAGGGCCACAGATATCAGATCCCACTTTCAGTTGCTTAGCTACACACAGAGTAAAGTGGAGATGGGATACCAAAGGAATAGAAGCATCAGGGAGAGAGAGGTGAGGTTATAAGCTACTTCCACGCACTCGTCCATCCATCAAAGCAGCTATTGGAGGATAGATGGGCTAGTGGGGAGCTTTATGGGCAATGGGGTCCAGTGTGAGTGGGTTTAAAAATGTAGTGTTAAGTGTTCAGCAGAAGTTTGTGGTTACCAGGAAGGAGTGGGGTGCAGGAGGAAGAGGCGGTGGTGGAATGATGATGTAAGAAAGTAGTAAGGAAAAAATTGCTTTATGAAGTTTTTTACAAGAAGTAGAGAGGGAGAGTGATGCAAGGAGGGAAAAAGTACTATGGAGAAAAGAGAGAGAAGTTAGAGAGTGGTGAGCAATGTAAAGGCAAATGAGGAAATTAGTTGAGATATTATCAACAGAATTTCATTGAAAAATAAGAAAAAGTTTGGAGTGAGATTAACAAGTTAAGAAAGCTGCTGAGAACAAATGGATTTGTCAGTTAAAAATAGGGGTTATTAAATGGAAGTTAAGTATTGGAATGGAAGGAATATTTTGAGGAGTTGTTAAATGTTGATGAAGACAGGAAGCTGTGATTCGTGTATAGACAGGGAGGAACCTTGTAGGAGTAGGAAAGAGCCAGGTTGTAGATATAAAGAGAAGATTCATGTAAAGAGCAGTAGGGAAATTAAAAATAAGAAAAGAGGGTATTAAGGCAGCCAGGATTGATAGGATAAAGATAGAGAGAAATGTGTTAAACTTAATTGAGGATATAGTTTTGGAGTAAGTTTGGGTGGAGTATTTAATAAATGTGGAAGAGGGTAAGTACTAGAGGATTGTAGAGAGAGGGCATGCACTAGTTCCCACTTTTGTATAAAGAAGCAAAGAAGGGGATAAAAAAGGAAAGTGCAAAAATTATAGGAGGATAAGTCTGTTGAGATTGTACCTGGTAAGTGTATGGTAGAGTTATGGTAGAGAAAAGAGATTAAAGTAAGACAGAATAGGATAGCAGATGAACCACAAGGAGGAGAACTTTAGGAAGGTAGAGGGTGTGTGGACCAGTGTTTACAAATTGAAACATATAAGTGAACAGTATTTAGATAAGGCTAAAGAGGTCTTTCTGTGGCATTTATGGATTTGGAAGGCAGAAGTATGACAGGGTGGATAGAGGGAGGGCAATGTATGGCAGATGTTGCAGAGTGGTATGGTGTAGAGTAGGTTACTGAAAGCGTGAATTCAAAATCATCAAAACTCAAAATCCAGTATGTAGGAAAAATTTTCCCCAGTAAAAATGGAAGCCTTAGACAGGATGTGCCTCCTCTATCGTCTTCCCTCCTGCCTAAATAAAATTCTCTTATCATAAAGGGTCTTGGCAAAGAGGCGTGAGTTAAAAGATGAATCACACACAAGTGGGAGTTGTCTGCTGCTCTTGCTGATGACACTGTGCTTGGGAATTCTGAGAGATTCACGAGGTGGTGGATAATTTGGTAGATTGTGCAAAAGAAGAAAATTAAAGGTGAATACAGGAAGAGAGTAAGGTTATGGGGATAACAAAGATTAGGTGATGAAGATTGAATATCGAGTTGGAGAGAGTATGGAGGGTGAACGTATTCAGATATTTGGGAATTGGACGTGTCAATGGATGGGTCTATGAAGATGAGGTGGATATAAGTCCAATTAGGGAAAAAGAGTGAGTGGTGCACTTAGGGAGTCTGTGGAGACAAAAGAACTTTGTCCTTGGAGGCAAAAGGAATGTATGAGGTATAGTTTTGCCAGCACTCTTCTGTGGTGGCAAGCCGTGGGTGATGAATGTTGCAGCCCGAGAGAAGGCTGGAGGCAGTGGAGATGTCATGTCTGGGGGCAATGTGTGGAGTGTAGAATATAATCTCAAGAGGAATTCAGCCAGTTTTGGAAGTTAGGAGGAGGTCGGGATTGCAAACTGTTGTCAGAGGGGGCTGAGGAAGGGTTGTTGAGGTGGTTCGGACATCCATAGAGAGAATGGGCAGAGCAGAATGACTTCAGAGTGTATCAGTCTGTAAGTGGAAGGAAGGCGGGAGGGGTCCCGGCCTGGAGGTTGGAGGAGGGTAAGGGGTTTGTGTGCAGGCTTTGGACTTCCAGCGGGCATGCGTGAGGCGTGTTTGATAGGAGTGAATGGAGACATATGGTTTTAATACTTGACGTGCTGTTGGAGTGCTTGAGCAAAGTAACATTTGTAGAGGATTCAGAAACCGGCGGAAGCCGGACTTGGAGTCCTGGAGATGGGAAGTACAGTGCCTGCACTCTGAAGGAGGTGTTAATGTTGCAGTTTAAAAACTGGCAGTGTCGAAAGCACTACCCTTCTGGCAGAACGAGCTGATGGAGTGAATATTGGTGAAAGTTTTCTTTCGGGCCACCCTGCCTTGGTGGGAATCGGCCGGTGTGATAATAAAAAAATAAAATAAATATATATATATACTATACACAGAGAGGTGTATCCATTCCTAAATTTATATTTATTAAAATTTGACAGTTAAGATTAACTGAAATTTAATTTAGTTTACCTGACGCATCGCTAACCGAAGCGTATCTGAATTAAATCTGGATTACTCAGGAGAAGCCAGGTAATCATTTCCATCACCAGCCAGGGAAGCGGTTCCTTGATGCTGAAGGGCTCTTGATCCAGGGAATCGCAGCCACGCCTTCCAATTCTTGGATCAAATCTGATTATCTCCCTCTTCCCATGACGGTTCAGTGTTTTTCCATGAATATAACCACTTTGCCATTTTTTTTTTCAGTCGTTGCCCCTTTTGAACCGGCCAGCATATCCTTCACATTTATGATGCGGTCCAAATGTTGGTGCACTTTATATGGGTTATGCAGATTTTCAAGGGAATGCCTTTTTTTAATGGGCAGTTTCCTGTAATATCAAAAAAAAAAAAAAAATGTGTAGCTTTTTATCTTTCGTTCCATGGGGATTTTTCATAGAGGTTATTAAATTGGTCAGTTTTGTAATTCATATAACCAATAAAGGAAATACTTGTAAGGCATAATACTGCTGCTGAGCCCACAGCGTATCGAAGACTATGCACAACCAGTTTTTATTATAACATGTGCTAAAGACCGCAGATTTTGTCAGTTCTTAGTAATTCAGAGATGAGCATTGCCCCAATAAAGTACTTTTCTAAAACAATTGTATTTCATTTTGCGTAATAATTTGACCTGTGTAAGCAGTGCCTAAAGACCATAGAATTTTGCCACAGTATCGCAAATTATTTGGCTCTGGTAGCCTCAGTGGTTGCACGCTCTCGCTCCGCTCAGGCTAATTCCAGCGGTAGAAACATTGAATATATTTCTTTCCTGTTGTCTGTATTCCCCATCAGTAAATGGGTACCCTGGAAGGTGTTAGTCGACTGGTGTGGGTCGCATCCTTAGAGCCGCTGACCTAAAGGCCTGGTCTGGAACAACCGGGCCGCGGGGCGTTGACACCAAACTCCCCCAGATAAACCCCAGATAAACAAGAATCGAAAAATTTTTGGGAACCAGGAGACTGTAGAGGCTTCAGGGTCCCGGATCACATCTTGCACAACTCGCAGACAAGCGAATGCCAATTTAAAAAAAAATGTCCCAACACCCTGTCATTATAAAAAAATTTTTCGTTTCCCACTAAAAACTCATAAAAGAACGTTTTTTCGAACCTCCGTCGTTTTTTTTCCTGTCAGCTTTGAAAAGACAGACTGCCTTTTTTACCTAAAATTCCGGGCCGTTCTCTGTTGGCTGGATAAACCCCTTGAGTTTGCGCGCCGAGAATACCGACCAACGCTCTTCCTGGCCCACCTGCGTCGGTGTTAGTCCCTCCACTGTGATGGAAAAAAGGGAAAAAATTCTATTTCACAAAAAATTCAGATATTTCAGAACCTGCTGATGCTTCAGTTTTTGTAAAAAAACGGGCGTTTAAAATTATGCTTAGTAATAACCTACATGGGGGAAAAAATCGGGGGATTGACATCTGTATATTTCGACCCCTTTTGAGATGAAATATAGATCAATCAATCTTCGAGTTTTTCTCCATTTGGGGTTTTTCATCATACAAGTTTTTATATTAAAATTTTTATATATATATATATATATATTTAAAATTTTTTTATATTATATATATTTCATTGTATTTATTATTATAAATATATATTATATTTATATTATATTATATATAAATAAAATAAATATATTATTTATTATTATATATATATATATATATTATTATTATTATATTTTATATTATATATTCAACAAGTCGGGTTCCCACGGGCGGGGTGAAAAGAGAAAGAAAACTCCCCTTATATCATTAAACATTTTCCCCCACCCATAATCACTTTTTTTTGCAGAGGTGCCCGAATAAAATTTGAAGTATTCTAAAAAAATCCCAAATATATCTCTCAAACTGCCTTCCCCAACCCCTCCTTTAGTGCAAGATTGTCTTCCATTTCCCCGGGTCAAGTCCGGGTTTATAAAATAACCGGTTTATAATCCCTTCCTGTATTCCCTGCTCCTCCTAAGATCGTCAGTGTATATATATATATATATAAATATATATTAAAATATAAAAATAATAATATAATATTTTTTTTATCCACCCCGATTCCACCAAAGGAGGGTGGAAAAAAACCCCCATCATTCATCATCCCTTTTCCCGAAGGGTGCTTTCACACGTTTTCGCAAAAAACACCCTCCTTTGATCGGCACTGTTTCCCCCTCCGGACTCAAATCCGGGCCCGGGTTTCCTGAATCCCTTCTAAATGTTACTTTTCTCCCCCCCAACAGCACGTCAAGTTTAAAAAACCCTTTTCTCCCCTTCCCCTATCAAACACCCCACGCATGCCTGCTGGAAATCCAAACCCCCCGCACACAAAACCTCCTTTCCCTCTCCTCCAACCCTTCCCAAAACCCACCCCCCCCTTACTACAGACTGATACACAAATTTTATATATATATATATATATATATATATATATATATTTAAATTTTTATTCATTCGGGCATGAATAATATGGTATCCCAAGTCATGCAGGTTCTGAAAATGGGAGGCGCGGGATACGAGAATCGGGGGAAACAAACATTATATAAAGGGCCGCTTACCAGCGACCCCTTTTGAAGAAAACCCTGGGGAGGTTTAATAAATTATCATTTCAGGGGCCTCTGGCCCATGCGGGTCGCCCCAGTTGGCCTTTCCTTTTACCAACGAAGGGGGAAACGGGGGGGAAAAGGGGCATCGCTTTTTGGCAAACCCTTTTCCCGGGAGTAAAAGGGCAGGGGTTTAAGCCCCCAACGGCAAGACATTACGTTAGTTTTTTTATTGTTTAAAACGTCGAATGGGCAACAAAGTGTTTTTTGGGAAGTTTTTTTAGGACTGTAGAAGCAAGAAAAATGTTCGATGTTTTTCATCTGTTTTTTTTCCTGAAACCTTTACTAAGCATTCTTTTTAAACTAAGACAGCAACATTTTTTATTAATTACATCTTTCAAATCTGCTGGTTTTTTTCTCCCAGAACGCCTGTTTAACAAGGGGCTGGTAACATTCCCCAGGATCGTCCGTTATTTAAATTTGGGTTTCCATTCGTAATTCAACATTTGTGTTTTAAGAACAAAGAGATTTTCACGCCCTTTTAAACAAGATGGGCTTATGTGTCCTGATCCAAAGAACTTAACCCCCCTTTTATCGAGAAACCCTCGTTTTAGCCCTTTTTTTTTCCCTTGTAATAAGGCCAAACATACTTTGCCAGTTCTTCCGAGAGAGAGAGAAGAGAGAGAAAGAGAGAAGAGAAAGGAGAGAAGAGGAAGAGAGAAGAGGAGAAGAGAGAGAGAGGCAGGAGGAGGCTTGGACAATCCCCCTTATGCCTGAACTTTTTTTTTAACAACCCACAGTCTTTTTAAAAAAAACCCCCCACCCAGTGAATCATAATTTGACAAGAAAATCAAACACCATAAAAAAAATTTTTAATCATTCAAAAGTTTTGTAATTTAAAACATCAAGCGATCAATTTTTAAATCAAAAGGGGTTATTAATAAATAGAGTTTTTTCAATCAACTATTTCAAAACAAGTTCTCAATTTCAAAATTTTCCCCAAAAAATGGGGTTTTTATGTTTCTCAGCCTACACAACAACTGATAGGCCCAGCTGTGTTCGAGGCTTGGTTTATGACGGTTTTTGTTAAATTGAACCTGTTTTCCCCTTTAAAAAATTTTGGGTTTAGTGACACGTTAAAATTTTTTCACTGGATGGGTTTTGTCATTATTAGGGGGGCGTTAAACAGTAGGGCCCAAACAATACCTGGAGAACGTAAAGAAATTATTTTAATCAGAGGAAGAGGAAGGTAGTTCAATTTCCCCGAGATAAAAGAGTTTTCCACTAGTATCGGGAATTTTCCCCTCCCTTCACTTGAAGAGTTAAAAGGTTAAATAAAAGAAATAATGGGCGGATCACCAGCCAAATCTTCCACTATATTAAAAAAAAATTGTCGAAAATGACATGGAAATAATATTTTGTCACCTTGTTTTATTATTATAATAAAGGGGGCAAAACCCCGGGGGTTATCAGCGCCGGGGGGGATGGGGAAGGGCATTCAGGCAATTCGGGAACTGGAGAAAGACCCAATTCCTAAATCAATTGTCCCCTTAGAATATTAAGAACTTTATCTGTCAATACAGCACTCGATACAGCACTCGATACGCACTCGTACAGCACTCGATAAGTACAAAACAGTTAAAAACACTATTTTAGTCGTCCTCTCATACGAAAATCAACAAGTTCTTTTAAATAACAAACACTCTGTTTTCGGATTTAATGTGGGTAAGTTTTTTACAAAAAATAATTGTTTATATCGCTGCCCACTGGGCGGTAATTATTTTAATACACTAGATCCCGAAGGTCGAGAGCGGATTTAATCGCTGGGGCAGGGGGAGCCTACTAGTTTTTTGTGTGATACCTAATTGTGGTTGCGGGTCATCTCAGCCCTTTCCCCGCCTTTTCCCCTGATCCCAGGTCCTCTCCCCTCTGCTTCTGGCTTTTCATCCTTTTTTAAAACTTTTTATGGTTACTGCCCCCAGTTTTACTTGCTGGCTATTCCACTTGCAAACTCTATGACAAGAAAATACTTCCTAACGTCCCGACTCGTCTGAGTCTTCAGCGCCCAGGGGCCCCCCCTTGTTTCCCCGTGTCCCCTCTGTAACACCCTATCTCTGTTCCCTTTCTATTCCCAGTATCTTTTATGTCGTTATCATTCTCCCTTAACCCCTTTTTCCTCCCGCTCGTCGTTGTTTCCCCCCAACCCCTTTTCCAAGAATTCCCTGAGCTCTGGGGGGCCCCCTTTTCAAACCTTGTACTTTTTTTTAACTTTTGACGTGCTGACCAGGTGTGGGTTCCGACTGGTGCGCATACCCAGATGGGCCCAACATCACAGTTTGGGGGGTTTGAACATTTCCAAAAATTTAACGCTTTCTCAGGTTTCCAGGCGCCCGTATGCTGCAGCAGTTATTTGGGTTTATTTTGCCTCCGGTGACGTGTTCAGGTTAGGTCATCCCGGTCCTCCGAGTGAGTCTGTATTCTTTGTCCACCTACCCTTTCTCTTCCGGGCTTCTTTTCCCCCCCCAATCTTCATGACTGCATTTGGGGGGTTGAATTGAAACCCGTTTCTGGGCACATGTTCAGCCCGTCCAGGTCTCTTTTTCGTCCCCTCATCCTCATCCCTTTTTAATTTTTCATCAACTTCCCATCATCGCGAATAGGGACACTTCAAGCATTCCTTCCATATGTCGTTCGATTTATCAAAAAAAGCACTGGTCCTGCCCCCCTGGGGCCCTTAAGAGGCCCCACTGTGATACCTTTTCCCGTCCACGACCCCCTTCATTTTCCCCTGATACATTGCAGTGCCCTCCCTGTAATATGCCTGATCCTCCAGCTTCCCTTAATCTCTTGTGAGACATTTTGTAAAAGGCCCTTTCCCCTGCAGTCTGGGAAAATGCAATCCCCCCCCCTCTCTCCCTGTCTTCTTCTGTTCCTTTCATAAAACTCCAGAAGGTTTGTGAAAAGGTTTTCCTTTCCCTGCCCATGCTTTTTATTTATATTTTCCCCATTCCAGGTTTTCCCCCCTCTCCCCCTGATAATCTTCTCCAACTTTTCCCAACAATCATGTCAGATACAAGGGTCTGTGTTTAGTGCCTTTTCTTTCCCCTTTTTTAAATATGGGGGGTACATTTGTGTCTTTTTCTCAGGTGTTGCCCAGTTTCAAGGGGGGTGGTTAAGTTTTGTTAAAGCCGCATCTCTGCCTTCTCTGGACCCACGGGGGGGGTGTCCGGGCCCCTCCCTCAGTTCAAGGTCCTTGCAGCTTCTGCCCTCCCCCTGTTGTATGTCATCAACACTTGTTTTAAATCCCCCCTTTACGTTCCCTTCTGTGCTGTCTTAGAGCCCTTCCCGTCTCTTTAAAAAACTTAAATCTCCTGTATCCTCCATACCCCCATCATTTCTTGTGAGTTCTCCCCCTTCTGTCCTCAGTCTGATACCTGGTCTTTGCTGTTTTCCCCCCAATGGCACCCGGGTTTTAGGGTTTTTTGATTTTTGACATGTCATTTTTATACTGTCCGCCCTCCCTCCTTACCTGGATACTATTCCTTTTTTCCGACTAATTCCCCATTTTCATTTTCTCTGCCTTCTGTACTTTTTTCCCTTCTCTATTGTTTGTTTTCCTCTTTCAAAGCGGTAAACCAGGGGCTCTTCGGTCTTCCATTGTTTCTGTTCCCTTTGGAATAAACCTTTCCACTGCCTTCTTGCATTTTTTTTCATTTCCCTCATTTCATTTACTGGCTTTCCCCGTTCTCTGTCCCAAATCCTGCAGGAAGTTCCTCAACCCTATTAGTCCCCTCTTTATATCTGGTTTCCCATTCAGCTCCTGTTACCTCTCCCTTGAACTCTTTTATT
>NC_091337.1:4713658-4809406 GCF_038502225.1 Cherax quadricarinatus | reverse complement strand
AAGGAGAATAGAAGCATCAGGGAAGAGAGAGGTGAAGGTTTATAAACTAAAAGAGGAGGCAGTTAGGGTAAGATATAAACAGCTATTGGAGGATGGATGGGCTAATGAGAGCATAGGCAATGGGGTCGAAGAGGTATGGGGTAGGTTTAAAAATGTAGTGTTAGAGTGTTCAGCAGAAGTTTGTGGTTACAGGAAAGTGGGTGCAGGAGGGAAGAGGAGCGATTGGTGGAATGATGATGTAAAGAGAGTAGTAAGGGAGAAAAAGTTAGCATATGAGAAGTTTTTACAAAGTAGAAGTGATGCAAGGAGGGAAGAGTATATGGAGAAAAAGAGAGAAGTTAAGAGAGTGGTGAAGCAATGTAAAAAGAGAGCAAATGAGAGAGTGGGTGAGATGTTATCAACAAATTTCGTTGAAAATAAGAAAAAGTTTTGGAGTGAGATTAACAAGTTAAGAAAGCCTAGAGAACAAATGGATTTGTCAGTTAAAAATAGGAGAGGAGAGTTATTAAATGGAGAGTTAGAGGTATTGGGAAGATGGAAGGAATATTTTGAGGAATTGTTAAATGTTGATGAAGATAGGGAAGCTGTGATTTCGTGTATAGGGCAAGGAGGAATAACATCTTGTAGGAGTGAGGAAGAGCCAGTTGTGAGTGTGGGGGAAGTTCGTGAGGCAGTAGGTAAAATGAAAGGGGGTAAGGCAGCCGGGATTGATGGGATAAAGATAGAAATGTTAAAAGCAGGTGGGGATATAGTTTTGGAGTGGTTGGTGCAATTATTTAATAAATGTATGGAAGAGGGTAAGGTACCTAGGGATTGGCAGAGAGCATGCATAGTTCCTTTGTATAAAGGCAAAGGGGATAAAAGAGAGTGCAAAAATTATAGGGGGATAAGTCTGTTGAGTGTACCTGGTAAAGTGTATGGTAGAGTTATAATTGAAAGAATTAAGAGTAAGACGGAGAATAGGATAGCAGATGAACAAGGAGGCTTTAGGAAAGGTAGGGGGTGTGTGGACCAGGTGTTTACAGTGAAACATATAAGTGAACAGTATTTAGATAAGGCTAAAGAGGTCTTTGTGGCATTTATGGATTTGGAAAAGGCGTATGACAGGGTGGATAGGGGGGCAATGTGGCAGATGTTGCAAGTGTATGGTGTAGGAGGTAGGTTACTGAAAGCAGTGAAGAGTTTTTACGAGGATAGTGAGGCTCAAGTTAGAGTATGTAGGAAAGAAGGAAATTTTTTCCCAGTAAAAGTAGGCCTTAGACAAGGATGTGTGATGTCACCGTGGTTGTTTAATATATTTATAGATGGGGTTGTAAGAGAAGTAAATGCGAGGGTCTTGGCAAGAGGCGTGGAGTTAAAAGATAAAGAATCACACACAAAGTGGGAGTTGTCACAGCTGCTCTTTGCTGATGACACTGTGCTCTTGGGAGATTCTGAAGAGAAGTTGCAGAGATTGGTGGATGAATTTGGTAGGGTGTGCAAAAGAAGAAAATTAAAGGTGAATACAGGAAAGAGTAAGGTTATGAGGATAACAAAAAGATTAGGTGATGAAAGATTGAATATCAGATTGGAGGGAGAGAGTATGGAGGAGGTGAACGTATTCAGATATTTGGGAGTGGACGTGTCAGCGGATGGGTCTATGAAAGATGAGGTGAATCATAGAATTGATGAGGGAAAAAGAGTGAGTGGTGCACTTAGGAGTCTGTGGAGACAAAGAACTTTGTCCTTGGAGGCAAAGAGGGGAATGTATGAGAGTATAGTTTTACCAACGCTCTTATATGGGTGTGAAGCGTGGGTGATGAATGTTGCAGCGAGGAGAAGGCTGGAGGCAGTGGAGATGTCATGTCTGAGGGCAATGTGTGGTGTGAATATAATGCAGAGAATTCGTAGTTTGGAAGTTAGGAGGAGGTGCGGGATTACCAAAACTGTTGTCCAGAGGGCTGAGGAAGGGTTGTTGAGGTGGTTCGGACATGTAGAGAGAATGGAGCGAAACAGAATGACTTCAAGAGTGTATCAGTCTGTAGTGGAAGGAAGGCGGGGTAGGGGTCGGCCTAGGAAGGGTTGGAGGGAGGGGGTAAAGGAGGTTTTGTGTGCGAGGGGCTTGGACTTCCAGCAGGCATGCGTGAGCGTGTTTGATAGGAGTGAATGGAGACATATGGTTTTTAATACTTGACGTGCTGTTGGAGTGTGAGCAAAGTAACATTTATGAAGGGATTCAGGGAAACCGGCAGGCCGGACTTGAGTCCTGGAGATGGGAAGTACAGTGCCTGCACTCTGAAGGAGGGGTGTTAATGTTGCAGTTTAAAAACTGTAGTGTAAAGCACCCTTCTGGCAAGACAGTGATGGAGTGAATGATGGTGAAAGTTTTTCTTTTTCGGGCCACCCTGCCTTGGTGGGAATCGGCCGGTGTGATAATAAAAAAAAAAAATAAAAATAAATATATATATATATACTATACACAGAGAGGTGTATGCATTTCTCATAGTTTATGTTTGTTGAAAATTTAACGGATTAAGATTAACTGAAATTTAATTTAGTTTACCTGACGCATCGCTAACCGAAGCGTATCTGAATTAAATCTGGATTACTCAGGAGAAGCCAGGTAATCATTTCCATCACCAGCCAGGGAAGCGGTTCCTTGATGCTGAAGGGCTCTTGATCCAGGGAATCGCAGCCACGCCTTCCAATTCTTGGATCAAATCTGATTATCTCCCTCTTCCCATGACGGTTCAGTGTTTTTCCATGAATATAACCACTTTGCCATTTTTTTTTTCAGTCGTTGCCCCTTTTGAACCGGCCAGCATATCCTTCACATTTATGATGCGGTCCAAATGTTGGTGCACTTTATATGGGTTATGCAGATTTTCAAGGGAATGCCTTTTTTTAATGGGCAGTTTCCTGTAATATCAAAAAAAAAAAAAAAATGTGTAGCTTTTTATCTTTCGTTCCATGGGGATTTTTCATAGAGGTTATTAAATTGGTCAGTTTTGTAATTCATATAACCAATAAAGGAAATACTTGTAAAGGCGTAATAGCAACAACAGACTGGCGTATGAAGACTATGCACAACCAGTTTTTATTGGCAACGTATCGCTGAATACTGAATTTTGTCAGTTCTTGATAAATTTCAGAGATGAACGAAACCTGGCCCCAGTAAGTGCTTTTTCTGAACAGTGTGTTCATTGCATTAATAGAATTTATTATAATAATAAGCAAGTGCTAAAACCGTAAGGATTTTACCAACACGGCCATCGCAGAATTACATTTAGGCTCTGGTGGCCTGGTGGTTAACGCTCTCGCTTCACACGGCGAGGGCCTGGGTTCGATTCCCAGCCAGAGTAGAAACATTGGACGTATTTCTTTCCACCTGTTGTCTATGTTCCCCATCAGTAAAATGGGTACCTGGGTGTTAGTCGACTGGTGTGGGTCGCATCCTGGGACACTGACCTAAGGAGGCCTGGTCACAGACCGGGCCGCGGGGGCGTTGACCCCCGGAACTCTCTCCAGATAAACTCCAGATAAACAAGGAATGCGACCCAAAATTTTTATAGGGAATCCAGGAGACTGTGAGAGGCTTCACGATTGCCATGGATCACATCTTGCACAACTCGCTATGACAATGCGAATGCCAAGAAGCTATAAAAATAATGTCCCAACACCCCTGTCATTATAAACAGAATTTTCGCACTTCCTACGGGTGTAACAACGTCATAAATTAAGAATCGTTTGGTTTCGAACCTCCGTCGTATTTTTTCCTGTCAGCTTTGTAAAGACAGACTAGCCTTTTGTACTCTAAAATTCCTTGGGCCTTGATTCTACTGTTCAGCGCTGGATAACCCATTCGAGTTTAGCGCAGCTTACATGTAGAATACCGACCAACGGCTCTTCCTGGCCCGTAGCAACTGCGCATCGGTGTTACGTAACCCGTCCACTGTGATGGAAAATGACACGGGGAAAAACAGTTCTGATTCTCACTGTGTAACCGTAATTGCAGATGATTTCAGAACACTGCTGATGCTTCCAGTTTTTGTAAAAGAAACTGGGCGTTGTAGTTCATGCTTAGTAATAACCTACATGGAGACAAACTCGGAGGATTGACTGATCTGTATATTTCGACCCACTTTTGAGATCGAAATATACAGATCAATCAATCTTCCGAGTTTCTATCTCCATGCGAGTTATTGTTCATCACTGACAAGTGTTCATTATACTTAAGTTTATATATATATATATATATATATATATATATATATATATATATATATATATATATATATATATACATATGTATATATATATATATATATATATATATATATATATATATATATATATATATATATATATATATATATATATAAATAAATATATATATATATATATATATATATATATATATATATATATATATATATATATATATATATATATATATATATATATTCAACAAGTCGGCCGTCTCCCACAGAGGCAGGGTGACCCAAAGAGAAAGAAAATCTCCCCCAAAAAATACTTTCATCATCATTCAACACTTTCACCTCACTCAAACATAATCACTGTTTTTGCAGAGGTGCCCAGAATACAACAGTTTAGAAGTATATACGTATAAAAATACACAATATATCTCTCCAAACTGCCAATATCCCAAACCTCTCCTTTAGAGTGCAAGCATTGTACTTCCCATTTCCAGGACTCAAGTCCGGTTATATAAAATAACCGGTTTCCCATAATCCCTTCGCTAAGTATTACCCTGCTCACACTCCTACAGATCGTCAGTGTATATATATATATATATATATATATATATATATATATATATATATATATATATATATATATATATTTTTATTATCACACCGGCCGATTCCCACCAAGGCAGGGTGGCCCGAAAAAGAAAAACTTTCACCATCATTCACTCCATCACTGTCTTGCCAGAAGGGTGCTTTACACTACAGTTTTTAAACTGCAACATTAACACCCCTCCTTCAGAGTGCAGGCACTGTACTTCCCATCTCCAGGACTCAAGTCCGGCCTGCCGGTTTCCCTGAATCCCTTCATAAATGTTACTTTGCTCACACTCCAACAGCACGTCAAGTATTAAAAACCATTTGTCTCCATTCACTCCTATCAAACACGCTCACGCATGCCTGCTGGAAGTCCAAGCCCCTCGCACACAAAACCTCCTTTACCCTCTCCCTCCAACCCTTCCTAGGCCGACCCCTACCCCGCCTTCCTTCCACTACAGACTGATACACTGATATATATATATATATATATATATATATATATATATATATATATATATATTCATTATTCATTACGGTCATGAATAATATGGTATGCCAGAGTCATGCAGGTTCCTGTAAATGGGGAGGCAAGCAGGTTTGATACGAGGAAGTCGAGGGGCAACTTAAACTACTTATATCAAGGGCCGCTTACCAGCGCCAAAGCACCTCTTTGAAGAGAATCCTGCGTGAGGCTTTAATAAATTATCACTTCAGTGGCACTACTGGCCCATGCTGGTCAGCTGCACCAGTTGGCCTTTCAGCTAATACCTCCTTAAACGAAGAGGAAACACAGGAGAAGGAGCATCAGCTTGCTGGCTAATCCTTTCCAGGAGTACAAGAGCTACGTTTAGTCAAGCTCCTCAACTTGGTCAAGTACATTACGTTAGATTTTTTTTTATTAGTTTCGAAGACGTACGAATGAGCACGACAGTGTTAATTTTACGTGAAGTTCTTTTAGGACTGTAGAAGTCAAGAAAAATGTTCGATGATTTTCATCGTGTTTTTGCTTTCCTGTAAACCTTGTCACTAAGCATTCTTGTTATACTGAAGACAGCAACACTTTTATTAATTACATCTTTCTAATACTGCGTACGGTTCCCCTTTTCTCCCAGAACGACCTGTTTAACAAGGTGCTGGTAACATTCCTTAGGGATGCTGATCCATGTTATTAATTTGGGATTTCCATTCAGTAATTCAACATTTGATGTTATCAATGAACAAAGAGATTTACACGAATACACCTTTCAAACAAGGTGCCATGGAGCTGGTGAATGTCACTTGATCCAAAGAACTGTAATCACCCTCTCTCTTGATCGAGAACCCTACGTATTTAGCGCCTTTTTCTCCATAAATGTAATAAGGCCTAAGCTATACTTTGCCAGTTCTTCACAGAGAGAGAGAGAGAGAGAGAGAGAGAGAGAGAGAGAGAGAGAGACAGAGAGAGAGAGAGAGACAGAGAGAGAGAGAGAGAGACAGAGAGAGAGAGAGACAGAGAGAGAGAGAGGACTCCTAGGACACGCCATCACACCTTATGCCATGAACTTTTGTTATTCAGGCCAACTTAAGCCATCAGTCTTATAAACAACCTCCACCACTTAGTGAATCATAATTTGACAAGAAAATACAATCACCATAAAAAATTATTAATCATTCATAGAGATTTTTGTGAATAATAACGTGACATCGAAGCTGATCAATTTTAACTCAAAGGTGTTATTAATAAATAGAGACTTTTTAGGCAATCTAATCATATTTTACGGGAAGACGAAGTTCTCACTGTGTCAAAAGTTTGTCCCAATAAATGGCAGTTTATATGTTGCTCAGCCTACACAACAACTGATAGGCCTAGCTGTGTTCCGAGGCTTAGTTTTATAGACTTGGTTCGTACCTGTTAAATTAGAACACTGTTCCCTTCAAAATTTGGTTCAGTGACACGTTAAAATTATTAATTTCTACTGGATGGTTTTGTCATTATTCAGGAGGGAGCGTTAAACACGTATGAGCCAAACAATACCTGGAGAACGTAAAGCAATTATGTTTAATCAGAGGAAGAGGAAGGTAGTTCTAATTCCCGAGATCAAGAGCTCTTCACTAGTATCAGGGAACTTTCCCGTCCCCTTCACTTGAAGAGTTCAAAGGATTTTTAAATAACATGTAAATAATGGTCGAGATCACCAGCCAAATCTTCCACTATATTAAAACAAAATTGTCGAAAATGACATGGAAATAATATTTTGTCACCTTAGATTATTATTATTATTATAATCAAGGGGGAAGCGCTAAACCCGGAGGATTATACAGCGCCTGGGGGGGGATGTGGAAGGCATTCAGGCTTAATTCGGGGAACTGGAGCACAGATCCAATTCCCTAAATCAATTGTCACCTTAGAATATTAAGAACTTTATCTGTCAATACAGCACTCGATACAGCACTCGATACAGCACTCGATACAGCACTCGATACAGTACTAATATCAGTTCAAAACACTGATTTTAGTACTGTCCTCTCATTAGGCGAGCAAATACAACAAGTTCTTTTAAATATGACAAACACTGCTGTGTTTACACTGGATTTAATGTGGTGTAAGTCGTTTTACTAAAAATAATTAGATTTATATCTGACTGCACTCACTGGGCAGTAATTATTTTAATACACTAGATGCCGCAATGAGTCGAGTAGCTTGTGATTTAATACGCTGGGAGCAGCAGTGAGCCTACTAGCTTTTGTGTGTACTCACCTAATTGTGGTTGCAGGGGTCGATACTCAGCTCCTGGTCCCGCCTCTTCACTGATCGCTACTAGGTCCTCTCCCTCTCTGCTTCCTGAGCTTTGTCATACCTCTTTTTAAAACTATGTATGGTTACTGCCTCCAGTACTTCACTTGCTAGGCTATTCCACTTGCTGACAACTCTATGACTGAAGAAATACTTCCTAACGTCCCTGTGACTCGTCTGAGTCTTCAGCGTCCAGTTGTGACCCCCTTGATTCCGTGTCCCCTCTCTGTAACATCCTATCTCTGTCTACCTTGTCTATTCCCCGCAGTATCTTGTATGTCGTTATCATGTCTCCCTTAACCCTTCTGTCCTCCAGCGTCGTCAGTTCGATTTCCCTCAACCCTTATTCGTACGACATTCCCCTGAGCTCTGGGACTAGCCTTGTTGCAAACCTTTGTACTTTCTCTAACTTCTTGACGTGCTAGACCAGGTGTGGGTTCCAGACTGGTGCTGCATACTCCAGTATGGGCCTAACATACACAGTGTACAGTGTCTTGAACGATTCCTTATTAAGGTATCGGAACGCTATTCTCAGGTTTCCAGGCGCCCGTATGCTGCAGCAGTTATTTGGTTGATGTGTGCCTCCGGTGACGTGTTCGGTGTTATGGTCATCCCAAGGTCTTTCTCCCTGAGTGAGGTCTGTATTCTTTGTCCACCTAGCCTATACTCTGTCTGCGGTCTTCGTTGCCCCTCCCCAATCTTCATGACTGCATTTGGCAGGGTTGAATTCGAGAAGCCAGTTTCTGGGCCACATGTTCAGCCTGTCCAGGTCTCTTTGCAGTCCTGCCTCATCCTCATCCGATTTAATTCTTCTCATCAACTTCACATCATCTGCGAATAGGGACACTTCAGAGTCTATTCCTTCCATCATGTCGTTCGCATTTATCAAAAATAGCACTGGTCCTAGAACTGACCCCTGTGGGACCCCGCTCGTCACAGGAGCCCACTGTGATACCTCTTCACGTACCACGACTCGTTGTTGCCTCCCTGTCAGGTATTCCCTGATACATTGCAGTGCCCTACCTGTAATATGCGCCTGATCCTCCAGCTTCTGCATTAATCTCTTGTGAGACACTTTGTCAAAGGCCTTCCTGCAGTCTAGGAAAATGCAATCAACCCACCCCTCTCTCCCCTGTCTTACTTCTGTTACCTTATCATAAAACTCCAGAAGGTTTGTGACACAGGATTTGCCTTCCATGAACCCATGCTGGTTTTCATTTATAATTTTGTTCCATTCCAGGTGTTCCACCACTCTCCTCCTGATAATCTTCTCCATGACTTTGCACACAATACATGTCAGATACACAGGTCTGTAGTTTAGTGCCTCGTTTCTGTTTCCTTTCTTAAATATGGGGACTACATTTGCTGTCTTCCATTTCTCAGGTAGTTGCCCAGTTTCAAGGGATGTGTTGAAGATTGTGGTTAGGGGCACGCACAGCATCTCTGCTCCTTCTCTAAGGACCCACGGGGAGATGTCCGGTCCCATCGCCTCTGAGGTATCAAGGTCACTTAGCAGCTTCTGCACCTCCTCCTCGGTTGTTCGTATGTCATCCAACACTTGTTGGTATATTCCCTCTTGACGTTCCCTTCTGTGCTGTCTTCCCAGAGCCCTTCCTGTCTCTTCTGTAAAAACTTCCTTAAATCTCCTGCTTAGCTCCTCACATACCTCCTGATCATTTCTTGTGAGTTCTCCACCTTCTGTCCTCAGTCTGATCACCTGGTCTTTGACTGTCTTCCTCCTGATATGGCTATACAACAGTTTCGGGTCAGTCTTGATTTTCGATGCTATGTCATTTTCATACTGTCGCTGGCCCTCCCTCCTTACCTGTGCATACTAGTTCCTGGCTCTGCGACTAATCTCCCTATTTTCATGTGTTCTCTGCCTTCTGTACTTTTTCCATTCTCTATTGAACTTTGTTTTTGCCTCCTTACACCGTCGGGTAAACCAGGGGCTCGTTCTGGTCTTCCCATTGTTTCTGTTGCCCTTGGGAATAAACCTTTCCACTGCCTTCTTGCATTTTGTTACATATTCCATCATTTCATTTACTGGCTTTCCTGCCAGTTCTCTGTCCCACGGAACCTCCTGCAGGAAGTTCCTCAACCCTATGTAGTCCCCTCTTTTATAGTCTGGCTTTTCCCATTCAGCTCCTGTTACTCTCTCCACTTGCAACTCTACTATGTATTCAGAGCACAGGACCACGTGGTCACTAGCTCCTAGGGGACTCTCATATGTGATGTCCTCAATGTCTGAACTGCCCAGGGTGAACACAAGGTCCAATCTTGCTCGTTCATCCTCCTCTCTCGCTCTGGTAGTGTCCTTAACATGTTGGTGCATGAGGTTTTCCAGCACCACATCCAACATCTTGGCTCTCCATGTTTCGGGACCCCCATGTGGCTCCAGGTTTTCCCAGTCAATCTCCCTGTGGTTGAAATCCCCCATAACCAGCAACTTTGCTCTGCTGGAGTGAACTCTTCTTGCCACCTCAGCAAGTGTGTCCACCATTGCTCTGTTGCTCTCTTCATATTCCTCTCTTGGCCTCCTGCAGTTCTGTGGTGGATTATACATCACTACAATGACCACCTTGTGCTCCCCAGACTGAAGTGTACCTACTATGAAGTCCCTTTCTTCTGTCTCGTCTATGCCTCCCATTTTCTCGAATTTCCATCGGTTTTTTACTAGCAGAGCAACCCCTCCTCCCCCTCTGCCCCTTCTATCTTTCCTCATGATCTGGTATCCTGGTGGGAAAATTACATCTGTTATCTCCGTGAGTTTTGTTTCTGTAACTGCTATGATGTCTGGGGACTTCTCATTGATTCTTTCTTGCTATTCCTCATATTCATTCGTTAATCCATCCGCATTTGTGTACCAAGCCTTCAACTTCTGTTCTAATACTGTAACTGTGGTCCTGGGGGAATACTGGGGTTGGGAGAGCAGGAGCCCTGGTGGGGGCCTGTGGGGGTTGCAATGGAGGTGGAGGAAGAGCTCCCATAGGAGGTTGCTGTTGGGGTCGGGTTCGTGGTGCAGGGGGTGGGAACAGAGAGATCGGTTTGTGATGGTTGGTTCGGATTGTTCAGTTGCCTTGGGGGTGTCGTGGCTGGAGTCCTTCTGCAGGTGTTTCTGGGGGGGTGTGCTTGTCCTTCCACCTGTGCCTGGGTTATTCTGCTCTTCTTTGTCATTTCCTCCCATTCCTCCTTTCGTTTTTGGACTCTCTCTTTCAGTATCATCCTTTCCTCCTATGTTCTGTCTCGATCGAGGTGTGTGTGTGCTTATAATTACGAATCTTGGAATTATTATCCTCATAAACGTGATGAATTGAGGTGGAAATCTTCTCTGGGACTCCTGACAGTGACAGAAGAGGGATGCGGCCTGCCGGGAGCCCCATCTGATCCTATAATGGACTGGTAATCGATGCTCATTCTCTTCCCTATCAATAACGTCAGAGTTATTGTCATTTCTTCTCCCGGATATGAACCTCTCGCTCCCAATTTTGTTCCTATCATTAATGACCTCGGTTATTGCTTCTCTGATATTTTTTTTTGGAGGGGGGGGGGAATGGTTTCCAGGCTTTTGTTCATGAGTTGACCTTTGTTTCCCCTCCCTCAATAAGTTTCGCTGAAAATCAGGGTCAGAAATTTAGACAAATTAACATACCTAGAAGAGAACAACAATGATAAATACTACTACCAATAATAATAGTAATGGTAATAAGTACGCAAAGTATTAAAAATATATAATAATAATAATGACGTTAATACTGATAAACTTCGGAAAGCTAAACCGAACAAATAAATGAACTTTTGATGCCATATTACTGATACTAATTACACAGCAACACAAAGGATTTAATGGACATAACCTCGTGTATATCTGCACGTAAAACTTTGGCGATATACGCAGAAAGGACGACTTAATGACACAGTAGATCTATCTGTCTTTCTATTGATCTCTCCTTTCCTCCTCTCTCTGAAGTGGATTTCAGCAGGATTGGAGTATCTTACCTTCTCTCTCTCTCTCTCTCGCTCTCTCTCTCTCTCTCTCTCTCTCTCTCTCTCTCTCTCTCTCTCTCTCTCTCTGATAATACTATTTTTCTGAGACGATTATAATAAAGGAACTCTCTATAAGAACACAAACCACAAATATTATTAAGAACAACAAAAAATGTTTCAGTCTGCTACTACGGTAAATCTGTGTTGTCCATCACTAAGTTTCCCGATTCCCCAAATCCGAAGTCAGAATTGATCTTGCACGTCTGGACATTGTTTACGAGAATATCAAGATTCAAAACTGACATATGCGCATGATGTGCTAATGTCGTCAGCAGTACTTATTATAAATAAGTTCAAATTTAATTCGCCAATGTTTTCTGTGCTTGGAACTTCTTACGTATTAGATTAATTCAGATCTCAAATTCGATATCAGCACTCGAATCAATCTTCGACAAATAGTTTTACCTCAGGTAACAAAAATCTTTTTAGTCCAGTGTAGCGACCCCAGCATTAAGCTCAAAAAAATTGGATTTAGCAGTTGCAATGGATTAGGATTTATTTCAAAATAATTGAATGACTATTCGCAGCTAATCCACGGATTAAAGAGGAAACTGACGAATTTAGTCTGTTCTGGACAATTATTAAGTCGCGATTGGTCAAGAAAGGACTGAAACTAGTTTTACACTTCCATCTTTAGTGAATTAGCTGTAAATTTTGACTTTTATTCCTGAAAGACCGTGTCAGTGTAGTAAAGTCGATCTATTATGTATGTAAATTGGAACCAACTTTAGATGCACAGTGTGTACAGGATTCTGCTTACTGTTAAGTGAACAGGGGCAACATGTGTTAAGCTTAAAGAGGCTCGGTCTTGAACCTGGTCGTCACAACCTGCCAGAATACACCTCGTGACGAGAAGACCTCATTGGTGGTGCCATGAATGGCGTCAGGTTTCTTCAGCCACTAATTTGATGACACTCGTGGCACGCTGTCAAAAGTCCCAGCAAGGTGAGAAGTGTTTGGCAGGAGAGAGAGAGAGAGGAAGAGGAAGAGGAGGAGGAGGAGGAGGCAGAGGAGAAGTAAGAGCTATTAGGAATAGGGAAGAGCACTACGGTTTATCAGGAAGAAGAATAAGAATCAGCAGGGAGGAGATGAGTGAGGCAAGGGAGACCCAGAAGGGCGATGACGAGGAAGTCAGCAGAGATATAAAGATAAGATTACTTAAAATCAGATTTATGGAGAAGCACTAAACTCTTAAGGAAAAGGAAAGGCGCTTCCAGTTCCTTAAAATAATAGTCTTTCACCGTCATGAAAGAAACTTCAATGTAAAGGAAGTGAAGAAAAAGATGAAGAGAAGGGAAAGACGATAGAGACTAGGAAGGCGGGTCACAACATACGTCACACATGAGATAGCAAATGAGTTCTAATTTATTTTTTAGGGAGCAAGTCCCCAGGAAGTCTCTCATTCACCCTGTCAGGAGAGAAGCAGGGTTCCAGCAAGGTACTCTCTCACTCACCCTGCCATGACAAGAGCAGAATGTGACGCATTATCAAGACAATAGAAAGTTTCCAGCAAGAAACTCACACTGACCCTTCCACAAATGGAGAAAGTCATCAGGAAGGTAGAGTCCCCATTTCGCACTGTCAGGACCGGGGCAGCAAGTTTCACGTTGCGCTGGAGCCACTATCACGCAAAGGAAAATACACGGAATATCATCCATATTCGAATGGATATTTGAGAACACCAGTTGGGGTGAGAACTGACCGGGAGGGATAGTGGTATTGTTCAGAAAACTATATAAAAGGAATTAGACTCCATAACTGTCTCCTCCTCAGTATTAAGGAATTATACAAGCAGCTAAGGTGAAGAATTAAAAAAAATAGAGAAATCTAGGGATGGTGCTAAATGTAGGACAGATGAGAGGGGGATGAGGGGAGAGAGAGAGAGAGAGAGAGAGAGAGAGAGAGAGAGAGAGAGAGAGAGAGAGAGAGAGAGTCTAAGCGTCACCGTTGATATCTTGTATCCTATTCCAATCAATACTCAGATTTATAATCCGAGACATTTTTTCCTCATGCTTTATCAGCTCAATCACCAGCCATAATTGGATGACACTAGAGAGACAGAGGACAAGAAATGAGGAACCGAAAGAAGCAAAGGAGGTAGGATAGGTGGAATGGGAAAAAAATAAGGGGTAGAGAAAGAGAGAGAGAGAAATTACACAATTATCAGATGACATGAACACTAGTCTTATCAAATATTAATCACACAAGTAACAGCCTCAAGAAGGCTGCACTTACATAAGCACTTTCAACATATAAAACATCTGTTCAGATCAATATTACTTTTAGACATTCTAACACGGTGTATTGCAGCGTTATTAAGACATCCTATATGCAGTAGCCGCGTAATACCCCAACATAAACAATTCCATGCAGCATGTGAGATTCTGATATATATATATATATATATATATATATATATATATATATATATATACACACACACACCAGGTAAAAAGAAAATCCTTTTTTTTTTTAGAAACCGTTGGTTACACAATAACTTATTGTCCTGGAAGAGCTGGGTCCACTTCTATTGTTTTAGGAATCAAATTTTGTCTTGTGGCAAATATTATTTTTTTCTGGTAAAAGCTTTTAAATTTGCTATAAGTTAGTATTGTGCCGCTTCGATTTTTTTGCTTAATATCTCAATTGCAATTAGTGCTGGCTGATGCCTGGTGTGTTTTGTGTGTAATATTCTAGACGATCACAGTGTTTTATAGACTTTGATGTAATGTTTTACTGTTCTTGCTCAATGTAAATACATAAACCAGAGACTGGAAGAGCTTAAGTAATTGATGTAATGTAGAGATTGTAGTGTGGGGATTGATGAAATGTATTGAGTGTAATGTAAAGATTGATGTAATGTAGGGATTGATGGCATATATGAATTGATGATATATATGGATTGATGGTATACAGGGATTGATGGTATATAGGGGTTGTAGTGCAAGGGATCATGGTATATAGGGATTGTAATGCAGGGATTGATGTAACACAGGGATGTAACAGGGACTGATGTAACAGAGGGATTGATGTAACACAGGGATGGATGTAACACAGGGATGGATGTAACATAGGGACTGCCGTAACACAGGGATTGATGTAACCCAGGGAGTAACGTTAAGCGGTGATAGCTTCTCACTTTCTTTCGTTTTCCTATGCCGTTAACAGCGTCAATTTTTTAACGTTGCAGTCAAAGGAAAATACATTTTACTTCAGGTTAAATAAAGTAAGATTCACTGTTAAACTGAGTTTCATTTTCTTACTGAGCAACAGCTGATAGACTTCTAAAGGGCTGACCTAAAGCGCCTGGACTTCATGATGTTGCTCTCCAGATTCTTGGTTGAACTATAGCTCCTAGGTCTCTTGAGAGAGTTTAGCTGCAACTCTTCCACTTGAGGGATATGGGGTATGTCTTTCTCGAATCATTACGGTACAGAGGGCTTCGAAATCAGATCTAGTTGGTCTTTTAAATATCTTTTAGTCTTTCAGTTTCACCCAGTCAAATACTGCTTAACGTGACCGATTTATTCCTGCCTTCGTGCATGCTAATATATTTGTGTGTGTGTGTGTACTCACCTAATTGTACTCACCTAATTGTGGTTGCAGGGGCCGAGACTCAGCTCCTGGCCCCGCCTCTTCACTGATCGCTACTGGATCCTCTCTCTCTCTGCTTCCTGAGCTTTGTCATACCTCTTCTTAAAACTATGTATGGTTCCTGCCTCCACTACTTCACTTGCTAGGCTATTCCACTTGCTGACAACTCTATGACTGAAGAAATACTTCCTAACGTCCCTGTGACTCGTCTGAGTCTTCAGCTTAGAGTTGTGACCCCTTGTCCCTGTGTCCCCTCTCTGGAACATCCTATCTCTGTCCACCTTGTCTATTCCCCGCAGTATCTTGTATGTCGTTATCATGTCTCCCCTGACCCTTCTGGCCTCCAGTGTCGTCAGTCCGATTTCCCTTAACCTTTCCTCGTACGACATTCCCTTGAGCTCTGGGACTAGCCTTGTTGCAAACCTTTGTACTTTCTCTAACTTCTTGATGTGCTTGACCAGGTGTGGGTTCCAGACTTGTGCTGCATACTCCAGTATGTGCCTAACATACACAGTGTACAGTGTCTTGAACGATTCCTTATTAAGGTATCGGAACGCTATTCTCAGGTTTGCCAGGCGCCCGTATGCTGCAGCGGTTATTTGGTTGATGTGTGCCTCCGATGATGTGCTCGGTGTTATGGTCACCCCAAGGTCTTTCTCCCTGAGTGAGGTTTGTATTCTTTGTCCACCTAGCCTATACTCTGTCTGCGGTCTTCTTTGCCCCTCCCCAATCTTCATGACTTTGCATTTGGCTGGATTGAATTCGAGAAGCCAGTTGCTGGACCACATGTCCAGCCTGTCCAGGTCTCTTTGCAGTCCTGCCTCATCCTCGTCCGATTTAATTCTTCTCATCAACTTCACGTCATCTGCGAACAGGGACACTTCAGAGTCTATTCCTTCCATCATGTCGTTCACATATATCAAAAATAGCACTGATCCTAGAACTGACCCCTGTGGGACCCCGCTCGTAACAGGCGCCCACTGTGATACCTCTTCACGTACCATGACTCGTTGCTGCCTCCCTGTCAGGTATTCCCTTATCCATTGCAGTGCCCTTCCTTTTACGTGTGCCTGATCCTCCAGCTTCTGCACTAATCTCTTGTGGGGAACTGTGTCAAAGGCCTTCCTGCAGTCTAGGAAAACGCAATCTACCCACCCCTCTCTCTCGTGTCTTACTTCTGTTACCTTGTCATAAAACTCCAGGAGGTTTGTGATACAAGATTTGCCTTCCATGAACCCATGCTGGTTTTCATTTATAATCTTGTTCCTTTCCAGGTGTTCGACCACTCTCCTCCTGATAATCTTCTCCATGACTTTGCACACAATACATGTCATAGACACAGGTCTGTAGTTTAGTGCCTCGTTTCTGTTTCCTTTCTTAAATATGGGGACTACATTAGCTGTCTTCCATTTCTCAGGTAGTTGCCCAGTTTCAAGGGATGTGTTGAAGATTGTGGTTAGAGGCACGCACAGCATCTCTGCTCCTTCTCTAAGGACCCATGGGGAGATGTCCGGTCCCATCGCCTTTGAGGTGTCAAGGTCACTTAAGAGCTTCTTCACCTCCTCCTCGGTTGTTCGTATGTCATCCAACACTTGTTGGTATATTCCCTCTTGATGTTCCCTTCTGTGCTGTCTTCCCACAGCCCTTCCTGTCTCTACTGTAAAAACTTCCTTAAATCTCCTGTTCAGCTCCTTACATACCTCCTGATCATTTAATGTGAGTTCTCCACCTTCTGTCCTTAATCTGATCACCTGGTCTTTGACTGTTGTCTTCCTCCTGATGTGGCTATACAACAGTTTCGGGTCAGTCTTGATTCTCGATGCTATGTCATTTTCATACTGTCGCTGGGCCTCCCTCCTTACCTGTGCGTACTCTGCGACTGATCTCCCTATTTTCGTGTGCTCTCTGCCTTCTGTACTTTTTCCATTCTCTATTGAACTTTGTTTTTGCCTCCTTACACCGTCGGGTAAACCAGGGGCTCGTTCTGGTCTTCCCGTTGTTACTGTTGCCCTTGGGAATAAACCTTTCCACTGCCTCCTTGCATTTTGTTGTTACATATTCCATCATTTCATTTACTGGCTTTCCTGCCAGTTCTCTGTCCCACTGGACCTCCCGCAGGAAGTTCTTCAACCCTATGTAGTCCCCTCTTTTATAGTCAGGCTTTTCCCATTCAACTCCTGTTATTCTCTCCACTTGCAGCTCTACTATGTATTCAAAGCACAGAACCACGTGGTCGCTAGCTTCTAGGGACTCTCATACTTGATGTCCTCAATATCTGAGCTGCCCAGGGTGAACACAAGGTACAATCTTGCTGGTTCATCCTCCCCTCTCACTCTGGTAGTGTCCTTAACATGTTGGTGCATGAGGTTTTCCAGCACAACGTCCAACATCTTGGCTCTCCATGTTTCGGGACCCCCATGTGGCTCCAGGTTTTCCCAGTCAATCTCCTTGTGGTTGAAATCCCCCATAACCAGCAACTTTGCTCTGTGTGTGCGTGCGCGTGTGCGTGTGCGTGCGTGCGTGTGTGTGTGTGTGTGTGTGTGTGTGTGTGTACTTAGTTCCCATATTTATACTTGCCTATTTGTGGTTGAAAGGGTCGATTCACAGCTCCTGGCCCCGCCCCGTACCTCTTCTTAAAGCTATGTATGGACCCTGCTTCCACTACTTCACACGTGTGTGTGTGTGTAGTCACGCATATGTATTGACAGGCGTCGATTCACAGCTCCTGGCCCCATCAGGAGTGTGTGTGTGTGTGTGTGTGCGCGTGTGTGTGTGTGTGTGTGTGTGTGGTGTGTGTGTGTGTGTGTGTGTGTGTTTGTGTGTTGGTGTGTGTGTGTGTGTGTGTGCGCGTGTGTGTGTGTGTGTCTTCTGTGTTTATCTGACGTAAATTCTGAAAAAAAAATAAAAAAACATTAAAAAAAATCAAATTACAACAGTGTGGGGCCGAGGTCAATCTTCGCCCTGATATGCAGACGGAATCTGACGGCCAATTACCCAACTACACCTTGGCAAACACCAGACTAATTAATTAGCTCACCTGCCGGGATTTAAACTAAAAAGTTGGCACAGGAAAAGCAATTTTATTTTCAAGGCTGAGAAAGTGGCCAAAATGAAGATATAATGAGAGAAAAGACTTTCCTTAATGACACAGTAATTGTCATTGATGATATTATTGTCATTGATGATATTATTGTCATTGATGATACTGCTATTGTTATTCATGTCGTTTAGCTAATAATAATATTAGTAGCAGTAGTAGTAATAAATGATAATAATGATAATTTAAAAAAATCATTAAACAGCAATTACTCTTTATACTCAGTGATGAGAGTTTAACTGGAGATACCTGGAGAGAGTTCCGGGGGTCAACGCCCCCGCGGCCCGGTCTGTGACCAGGCCATTATGAATAACATAGATTTTGTCATTAATGAACCAGCAATTGCTTTGCATTTGGCACGTGTTACTTGCAGATATCATTGTAGCCCGGGGAAATATTTTTTTTTTTTACCTCAGGAATAATTAAATATTTTATAATATTCTGCTCGCGATCTCGAAGAAAACAGAAGCCATTCTCGTTTTTTTTCTTCCGTGATTTTTCGTTAACAGTTGATTTTGGAGAGATGACAATACGAAAATGAACGAGTTCAAAAATCTGCACATACCGGTATACTGGAATTTCTGATGCAACTAATACTTTCAGAGTAAAAAGAAATTCCACAGTAGTAAGCCTCTAATTTTCTTTTGGGGGGGGGGTCTTCTGGTATCCTTTTCCACACCGCCCTTGAGGTAAGGCTCACGGCGATTATTTTTTGTGGGGTATCCCTTGTATTCCTATTACACAAATAGTTTTTCGTTCTATTCGTAAGCATATGAAACTGTCGAGTCAAATTCAGTGATTTTGGAAAAAAAAACTAGATTCAATATTAAAAAACGGATTCATTCTCAGGAGCATCGCCTATATAATAATCTTCATCTTAACTGTAATGGGTTGCGTTAGTCTCATTGTCCTCACTGTCAATAAAAGAATTAAGAGAATCATCTACGAATAGCAAAATCGTCTCACCTGGAGTATATCTGGAGGGTGTTCCGGGGATCAATGCCCCACGGTCCGGTCCATGATCAGGCCTCGTGATGGATCAGGGCCTGATCAACCAGGCTGTTACTGCTGGCCGCATGCAAATCGACCTACGAGCCACAGCCCGTATGGTCAAAGATGGTAGGTTGAAGCCATCACCTGCAGTTGTGGGACCACCGTACTGGGCAGAGGCAAAATACGGCACCTCCGTAGGGAAAGCAAGGCCACGGCTTCACTGAAGAGCAATACTACAGGAAACTTCACTGTTTCATGCTATTAATTGACAATGTTGGCACATAGTTAAGCATATTAGGCCAGCATTTTGCAGCAGCATCGTCCATCGTAACCCTCCCTGCACGCGCCAATTATATTTAGAAGCTCGGAAGGTAATTGAATGCTTCGGAGAATTCCGCCACACGATCTCGTACGTCAGAGACAGCTGCCGCTCCTTGGATACAATTCACAATTCCACCTTCAGCGAATTACCATCCTTGAGAGATGCAACCTACAGTGCTCGTGGGACGCATAAATTTCTGTATTAACGTTGGTAGAATTACCGACAATATGTTTAGTATAAGGAGACAAGTGCAGCTAATGAAACATTTTATTTCAGCAACGTTTCGCTCCTGGAGAGAGAAACGTTGCCACAATAAAACGTCACATTAGTTGCACATGTGTCTTTCAGCATAAATTTCTGTTCGAGTGTAGATAACGAGTCGTACACACTAATCAGAGCTGCTCACAGGGTATAATTATCATACAGTTTCCCTCTTTCCAAAGAGTTCATTTCTTATTTTCTATCATTTCACTAACACAAGTCAATGTAGGAATACCTCCTTATCAGACGACATTGTCTATGGACAGGTTTACACCACACTCAGGACATTTCGATATATTTCGCTTTGTCTATAATCCTTTTTCGGTCTTTATCACTTAACCCTTTGAGGGTCGACAGGCCCTCTCCAAGACTCGTTCTCAGGGTCGGCCAAATTAAAAAAAAAAATAATTTTTTCTTATGAAAAGATAGAGAATCTTTTCCCGATCATAATGACACCAAAATTATGAAATTTGATGGAAAACTTACGGAATTATGCTCTCGTGAAGTTAGCGGTCTCGGCGATGTTTACATATCGGCAATTTTGCCCACTTTGAGCCCCATTTTCGGCCAATTTCACTGTACTAGTCGACAAAAAACATGAATATTTCGCTAGAACTCTATTTTCTCTATCGAATGAGTACAAGAAACTACCCATTTACCAATTTCAACTATCCAGTACAGTGGTCAGAATTTAGCAATTTTGCCAATTTCACACAAATTTCAAAAGATGCCAATTTCCGAATAGGGTCCAGAATAAACAAGAAAAACATTCCTGGCAGTAAAATGACATTTCCTCTGTTCATTAGTCACGTCTCAAGGCCCCTCTTACATTCTTTTGCTTTCCACTTTGAATTTTTATTCTCACAAAAAATAGAAGATTTACTGTTATGCAGACTACTGCACTAGTGTAAAAAATGGTATAAATAATATTGGCGCACTTTCGAAAGAATATTAGACTCACCAGCTGACGTGTATTGGACGCTTGGCATGATATGTTTACTTTTGAACTTTGGTAAAAATCGAACATTTCTGCTACATTGAGCTCAATTTCAAGGTACTTTTCATTGTAAAACCAGTCAAAATCATTTCAATTTCTGTAATATGTCTTCCATTCTATAAAGTGAGACAAAGAAAACTAGAATACAACAATAAATACCATATAAAAATACAGTGCAAAATCGCTGTTTTATTCCAAAAAAAGTCAAAGTTTTTTTTTTCTCATTATGCACTGTGTGCTGCAGGATTTTTTTATACCATGCACACTGACCACATAGACCCATTCTTTCATATGCAGGCCTACCAGCTTTCTCCCACTAGATTTGAGGGCACTAGAATTTAGGCGTACTAGTACGTCAAAAACCCTGGGTCGTAAGCCGTGCTAGTACGGCCGAAACCCTCAAAGGGTTAAGAACACCTGTCTCTCACTAAAACAAAGAAAAAAAAAAGACACTCCATTATATTTTTTGTATTTTGCCACTGGAACAATAAACAGCTAAAATATATATATAGAGTGGGGGGGGGGTTATTGTGGCAGCAAAGTGTTTCTCGGAAATTATTAGACGTACCAAAAATTCAAATATACTCATAAGCACAATTTTGTTAGAAAGTATTTTGTTAGAAAGTATTTTGTTAGAAAACACTTTTTTTAGAAAGTGTAAATTTACCCCCCCCCCAAAAAAAAAAATGATAAACGAATAAAACAAAAGAACAGCAAACGGCCACCATTTTTTTTTTTCAAGACAACAACAACAGCTCTCCTCTTAGTTTGATATGTTGAGGTAAACATTCCCAATATTCCTACCATATATCAATTCATTACAATTTAACATATGTCCCATAAATAAACTAATTTCCTTGGACTATAAAGGTAATGACATTTCAGCCAGGAAATATCTCTCATGACCTAAGAACGCCTCTCACCCCTGAGTGTAATCTCGCTTCATTAGTAGAACTCAAGGCCCAGTCACCTCCACGTGGCGAATTCTGGCCATTGTGATGACTGTAGGTAATCACTCATACAATATAGCTAATTAGAGCTGCTCACCGTGTATAATTGTGTGTCTGCATAAAATATATATCTATATGGGATCATATCTTATTAAAATTCATTCAATGGGCTCTGTATTATCCATAAGAGTTTAGTGCTTACATGGCATCACCTCATTAGTTGGATGGTGAAAGGAAAAACTGCCATTTGGGTTTATGTGATAATTAAAGGTAGTTAGCAAATAGGGAGTTGGTGCCTGGTGTGAGGGCGAGAGAGAGAGGGAGGGAGAGTGGAAGAGGGGAAAGACAAGGATGAATGTCAGGTCGGACTGATGAAAGATGTATGGAAGCTGGGGCTTTGGCAGCGGAGATTGGTGGTTCTGGTAGTAGTGGTAGGGCAGTGGTAGTGGTGGGGTAGTAGTGGGGTGGTGGAAGTTGCAGTGGTGGACTACTGATGATGATTGATGGTGGTGATAATGTAAAGATAGCAGGATGGAGTGACTGAGAGATGAAAGTGAGAGAAAATGACTGACGATAAACACACTGGCTGGCAGTGAAGGAGATAGTATATGACAATGAAAGTTACAGTAAGTGAAGTCAAGAGATAGTAACAGCAAAAGTTACAGTCATTAATGGCGAAGAAGACAGTGGCAACGAAGGGCAACGGCTGAAGGCAAAAGCAATAGTGACTCACTAATGACGTAACAGAAAATGAAAGTAAAGATAATTGTAACTGACAGTGAAGATGATTGTGATGGTGAAAGTGTTAGTGCTAAAAATTAAAATGCCTTATAATAAGAATCATGTAATGTAGACAAGAATTCGCTGAAAAAAAAAAGACATTGAATAGTCCACAGTCTTACGAACAGGGAGTCAAACGCACAAAATTGAACGTTCTCTGTTTTCTTAACCACTTTTGTGCCGAACATATTGTCTGCTTTTGTAATTTGCTGCTAAATATTCGAGGTTAAAAAAAAGCGATAAAAGTTTACACTTTGCAAACCTTCCGAAAAATAGAAGTTACAAAGGAAAATAAGTTTAAAACGAACACACACACACACACACACACACACACACACACACACACAGGACTCCGGTTTACCAAACATCTTCAGATGCAGCCCCAGACTTTCCAGCCTCTTCGCCTTCATTCTGCAGCACCTATCTCCCTTCCCAACCTCTACCTCCTTTTTCCAGCTTTTACCTTTACCTCTATTCTCTTCACAGCCACCAACCGTTTTCCAGCTCCTTTCCCCTCACCTTCTAGCCTCTCCCAACTCTCCCCTCTTTCCAACAAATTTCCTTATTTTCAGCCAATTGACCCCCCTTTCCTCTCTTCCCAGCCTCTCCCTATCTTTCCAGTATCTCTCCATTTTTCTGTCCCTTTCCCCAACTTAAATCCCGCTCGTCCTCGTTTCCACTCCCCCCATGACACGTAAAAGAAAGGCTATTCAGGGAGCCAAGCCATCCAGAGACAGGCAAATCACTGGCAATAATATTAAAAGCAAAAACCAATCGGCACCTCAATGCAACTTTCTCCCCAAAGAGTTTCTCTTCTTCCCCATCCCCACCTTTTCTGATTCCCCTCTCCAAACCCCCCCTCTTCTTCCACCTTCTATCCTTTCCTTTATCCTCATCCCCCTTGTAACCCTCCGTGCACATCCCTTTCGAAGGTAAACACGCAGAGCTAATCCAAACACCTGTCCTCCATTTTGTATCCCCACCTACCCATTCCTCTCCGGTATCTCCCCACACCCCAAAAAGTGTCGCTTCTCCCTGTTTTCTTTCCCCCTTCAATCTTTCCCGATTCCGAGGGCGAAAACGTCCCAGGAAAACAAAAACGACAGCAAGGGAGGTAACTTTCACAGGGAGACTAATCTTCCAAGTTTAAAAATCTCATCTCAGCGTAAAAGTTCGACCCCCATTTTTAACGTGAGGTAACAGGGGGAGAAGGCGGGAGGGTGTGGGAAAGATTACTGGAAGGGATTGGGGGCAGTGATGGAAAAGGGAACGTCGGTGAAAGGAAGAAATGGACGGAGGAGGAGCTGGTGAAATGTGGCATTGATGGAAAAGGGAATTGCTGAAAGAGGGAGTTAGTGGATAGGTTCCTTGTGGACAGGTCCTGTTACATAGAAGAAGTGTGCAGCAGTTCCGGCTGCAAGTGTACAAGGTGCCCATTTCGTCCTTTGATTACATCCTTTGAGTCATTTCTCTTCTTTCTTTTCAGAGTGAATATGCTGAAAAAGTCCTCAACTGCAGGTCGAAGTATTCAGTCAATCTTCTGTACTTGCTTTACTTTTGAGTTCTCAACACTGACAAGTGCTAATTACACTAAATATTTATATGTGATACGTGTATCACACACACGTATATATATATATATATATACATATGTGTGTGTGTGTGTGTGTGTGTGTGTGTGTGTGAGAGAGAGAGAGAGAGAGAGAGAGAGAGAGAGAGAGAGAGAGAGAGAGAGAGAGAGAGAGACAAGTGAGAAATGCATTTCCATAATAAATGTTCTAATGCTGAACTTGTTTTGTTTACACGTCCCGATAGTTACCATATTTTGCGGCTTATGAGACTTGTTTTAGTTTCACTGGCTCGGCATAGGATGTAACTGGGAGAGCTACAGCCCACCCCCACACCCTAAACTTATAGCTCCTGTCACTGGCCTTCAGTTTATAGGACGCAGGGTGGTTTTCGGAGACTTTTTATTGAAAGAAAAAAACATGCGTCTAATAAGCCGCGAAATACGGTATGTATTAAACTATAGTGTCTTCCAACTGATGGTCATTATTCAGGTCATAAGAGACTATGGTCATGCACCAGTTTTTTTTTTTCTGTTTATGAGTTCGTCGACATCCGCGAATGTTTTCAAGGAAGGTAAGTGGGCGAAATATGCAGCCTATGTTGGGGAAGGCAAAACGTAGCTGTAATGTTTGATTAGTTGTTCTTGTGTGTTTTTCGCCTAACAATAATTACGTTGAAGTAATATAGAGAATAAACTTTTACACAACAGTTCAGCAGATTAAAAGATAACCTACTGTGTTTCATTAAGCACTACCAAAATAAAAATTAATCCAATTCTAGTAAAAACAAGTAATCGAATTTATTTTTTAACTTCGATGTTACTTTAGATCATAATGTATCACTGTCTCGCTAACTACAGATAGGTAACAACTGCCTACAATAGTCAGTGTAATTATCTAATGCAAACCATGCGTATACTTTTAAGAAATGAAAGAAAAAGAAATACCTATCTCTTGCCCCTCTCCATGGTCGTCCATACAGTGAAAAATCATGTCACAGCATAAATATTTTTTTTAACGGGGGGGAGGGGAAGCCTTGGTCAGACTCACATCAGGGAAAATTGTTCATATTTCTCATGAAAATATCCGGCATCGCCATTACTTTTTCTAGTAGTCTCTACTCCCGTCAAGAAAGATTCCTTTATGCCAGTGAGAGGCTCTCTTCATGCAGGGGGACGGACCTCCTCTTCCCTTCGTTTGATCGAGGTTGATTGCCATCCTTTCTTCCAGTCGCTGAATAACCCATACGGGTTTACCACTTCCAATAATAATGATGTGACCTTACTGAGATATCAATTTACTCTTTCATGCTGGTCTTCCACGTTCCCTGGCACGAGCCGCCGATCAAAACAACGCTCTGGTCTCTGTAATTCCATTTTAATGCAGTCCATCCCCAGTTTTTTTTCACGTTACTGAGGAAAAAATGCACGCATTGGATGGATCGATACACCCTGCCCAGCCAGATGTCCAGAATACTACCTGTTGCTTTTAGTATGTTACTCTCGGGTAATTATGCGCAGAGATTAATGTAAGTTAATCTAAACAAAACTTACTTAAAATCACGAATATCAAATAATGCATTTTCTGAAATAAAGCTTATTGCACAGAAATGCACGAAAGGTAATAATTAAGTCTCAAACGGGTATTAAGTCTGAAGTAACACATACAGAGTCTGTTTGGATAGAATTTTCAGAGGGACATGAAAAATTTATTTTAGGTGTGATATACCGTCCCCCAAACTTAGATAGGGACCAAGGGAGACTACTATGGGAGGAAATTGTTAAGGCCACAAGGCACGATAATGTAGTAATTCTAGGAGACTTTAACTTTAGTCATATTGATTGTAATTTCTTGACTGGGAATTTAGAATCATACGACTTCTTAGAAGTAGTTCAGGATTGTTTTTTGAAGCAGTTTGTGACAGAACCTACAAGGAGTAATAACCTGCTTGACTTAGTTCTGGCAAACAATGAATCCCTTGTTAATAATTTAGAAATGTAAGAGAAACTCGGTGCTAGCGACCATAAATCAATTACATTTACCATTGATTGGAAGTACGATAGTAGGGATAACTCAGTAACAGTCCCAGATTTTTGCTTAGCAGATTACGATGGGCTTAGAGAACACTTATCATCTGTTGACTGGGGTAACGAAGAGAGCTATCAATATGAGTTTTCTGAACACTATACATGCTGCTCAAAGAACGTTTATCCTGTATAAAGAAATTAGATCAAATAGAAATGACCCAAAATGGATGAATAATAGGCTGAAATATCTATTAGGACATAAGAAAGGAATTTATAGGCGTATCAAAAGAGGTGAGGGTCATCTTATGAATCAGTATATTGACATTAAGAGGGACATTAAAAAGGGGATAAGAAAAGCTAAAAGGGACTATGAAATTAAAGTTGCTAGGGATTCTAAAACTAACCCAAAAAGTTTTTTCCAGGTCTATAGAACAAAAGTTAGAGATAAGATAGGTCCCCTTAAAAATAACTATGGGCATCTTACTGACAAAGAGAATGAAATGTGCTCGATTTTAAATAATTATTTTCTCTCGGTTTTTACACAGGAAGACACTAACAATATTCCAGTAATTCATTTTTATAATGGGCCAGAAGAAGATAAATTATGTAAAGTAAAAGGACACAAGTGCAACTAATGTGACATTTTATTGTGGCAACGTTTCGCTCTCCAGGAGCTTTATCAAGCCATTACAAACAATACATGGACACTGTGTCCATGTATTGTTTGTAATGGCTTGATAAAGCTCCTGGAGAGCGAAACGTTGCCACAATAAAATGTCACATTAGTTGCACTTGTGTCCTTTTACTTTACATATTGTTGGTAATTCTACTAACTTTATTACAAGATAAATTATGTAGCATCACAGTCACTACTGAAATGGTTGTGAAGCAGATAGACCGACTGAAGCAAAATAAGTCACCGGGTCCTGATGAGGTTTTTTCAAGGGTTCTTAAGGAATGCAAAATGGAACTCTGTGAACCATTAACTAATATTTTTAATTTATCTCTTCATACAGGTGTAGTGTCTGATTGCAGATGAATGGTTCAGAGAACCGACATGTTATTGAATTAGACACATGTGCAATTCTTGGGTATCTTTATTGAGGAAACGTTTCGGGACACAGTGGCTTCATCAGTCCATGCAAAGTTTCTCCTTTGTATGGACTGACGAAGCCACTGTGTGGCGAAACGTTTCCTCAATAAAGATACCCAAGAATTGCACATGTGTCTAATACAACAACATGTCGGTTCTCTGAACCATTCATATGCAATCCTGTCAGACACTGCAACTTCTTGGGATCTTAATACTTGGGAATTTTTCACTTGCCTAACCCTTGGGCACGACCTACTTCCACATTGGACAAATGTGACAATACCTATGACTGCTGCCCCTCACCTGTCTACAGTTTATAAGCTGCTTCTCCGCTCATATGCCGTATTCTGTTCAAGATTGATGGACTGACCACATCGACTCAAGGCTGAGGGACTGATTACCTGATTCTCCTCCTGTTCTTCAAGTTTCTCCTTTGTATGGACTGATGAAGCCACTGTGTGGCGAAACGTTTCCTCAAAGATACCCAAGAATTGCACATGTGTCTAATTCAACAGTGTCTGATATATGGAAGATGGCTAATGTAATTCCTATTTTTAAAACAGGGGACAAGTCGTTACCGTAAAATTACAGCCTAATAAGCCTGACCTCAATTGTGGGCAAATTACTAGAGTCAATTATAGATGAGATTATAAGAAGCCATCTCGATAAGCATAGTTTGATTAATGATACTCAGCATGGATTCACAAGAGGCCGGTCTTGTCTAACTAATTTATTAACTTTCTTCAGTAAAGCTTCTGAGGCTGTGGACCATGATAAAGAATTTGATATTATTTACTTAGATTTTAGTAAGGCTTTTGATAGAGTTCCGCACCAAAGACTGTTAAAGAAAGTGGCAGCTCATGGCATTGGGGGAAGGGTGCTCTCGTGGATCGAGTCATGGCTCACTGACAGGAAGCAGAGTGTGTCCATAAATGGGGTTAAATCCGAGTGGGGATCAGTAACAAGTGGCGTTCCACAGGGATCAGTCTTGGGCCCGTTGTTGTTTATAATATATATCAATGATCTTGACGAAGGAATTACTAGTGATATGAGCAAATTCGTCGATGACACAAAGATAGGTTTGATAATTGATTCAAACGTAGATGTTAGGGAACTTCAGGAGGATTTAAACAAACTCGATTCTTGGTCAGAAAAGTGGCAGATGCAGTTCAATGTAGATAAATGCAAGGTTCTGAAGCTCGGGAGTGTCCATAACCCTAGCACTTATAAGTTAAATAATGTAGAACTTAGCCATACAGATTGCGAAAAAGACTTGGGGGTTATGGCAAGCAACAACCTAATTTAACAACATGTCGGTTCTCTGAACCATTCATCTACAACCTTAAACCAAGACAGCAATGCCTAAGCGTACGTAATAAGGCAAATAGATTACTGGGATTTATATCAAGAAGTGTAAGCAACAGAAGTCCAGAGGTCATACTGCAGCTTTATACATCATTAGTAAGGCCTCACCTAGATTATGCAGCTCAATTCTGGTCTCCATATTACAGAATGGACATAAATTCGTTAGAAAACATTCAGCGTAGAATGACTAAATTAATACATAGCATTAGAAATCTTCATTATGAAGAAAGATTAAGTCTCTTAAATTACATTCGCTTGTTAGACGAAGAATGAGGGGAGGCCTGATCGAAGTGTATAAGTGGGAGATAGGTATTAATAAAGGGGATATTAATAAGGTCTTGAGGATATCTCTCCTAGAGAGAACCCGCAGTAATGGATTTAAATTAGATAAGTTTAGATTTAGAAAGGACATAGGAAAGTATTGGTTTGGATATTGTTTATTTGGATTTTAGTAAAGCCTTCGATAGAGTACCTCACAGGAGACTCTTGAAAAAAGTGGCAGCTCATGGTATAGGAGGTAAAGAGTTCTAGCAATAGAAAGCAGAGAGTTACCATTAATGGAGTGAAATCTGAATGGGGATTAGTCACTAGTGGCGTTCCACAAGGATCAGTTTTAGGCCCTCTCTTGTTCATAATTTACATTAATGACCTTGATGAAGGGATTACGAGTGACATGAGTAAGTTTGCTGATGATACAAAGATAGGCCGTATAATTCACTCATAAGAACATAAGAATGTAGGAACACTGCAAAAGGCCTACTGGCCCATGCGAGGCAGGTCCTTATCAAAACGACCACTACCTAAAGATACCCAAGAAATAGCTCCCGTACCCAATGACACCATTCAAGATGAATGGTTCAGAGAACCCGACATGTTGATAAATTAGACACATGTGCAACTCTTGGGTATCTTTATTGTGGAAACGTTTCGCCACACAGTGGCTTCATCAGTCCATACAAAGGAGAATCTTGAAGAACAGGAGGAGAATGAGGTAATCAGTCCCTCAACCTTGAGTCGATGTGGTCAGTCCATCAATCTTGAATAGAATACGGCATACGTGCGGAGAAGGAGCTTATAAACCGTTGGTAGGAGAGGTGCAGCAGTCATAGGTGGTGTCACATTTCTTCAATGTGGAAGTAGGTCGTGCCCAAGAATTAGGCAAGCGAAGAATTCCCAAGTATTAAGATCCCAAGAAGTTGCTGTGTCTGACAGGTTTGGGATCTTAATACTTGGGAATTCTTCGCTAAATTCTTCTCTAAACTCTTGGGCACTATCAGTCCAGCACATCTCAAACACTCGGGTGATCTTCTCAATCGCATTCGCAACATCAACATCAGGAACAAGAAACTTTCCAGCCTTGACGTGACTTCCCTATTCACCAAAGTACCTACTACACAAGCCATCGATCTCTTGCGCAGGAAAATTGACGATTCCCTTGATCTTCCCATTCCAGCCAGCGATTTCATCGACCTTTTTGAACTATGTGTTGGCTTTACGTGTTTCTCTTTCGAAAATCACCTCTTTCAGCAGACTTTTGGACTACCCATGGGTTCGCCACTCAGTGCGGTCCTGGCGAACCTATACGTTTCTCCACCATTATTCCTTCGTCTGTCACCTGGCTCCATTACGTTGACGACATTCTCCTCATAACTCCTAAACGCTTCAACGTTCAAGCTCTCCAAGACAAGCTCAACCAGGTCGAGCCTTCAATCCAGTTCACACTTGAAGAAGAAGTCGACAACACTCTTCCTTTCCTTGATGTTCTGCTCTTTGTAGATGAATGGTTCAGAGAACCGACATGTTGATAAATTAGACACATGTGCAACTCTTGGGTATCTTTATTGAGGAAACGTTTCGCCACACAGTGGCTTCATCAGTCCATACATAGGAGAAACTTGAAGAACAGGAGGAGAATGAGGTAATCAGCCCCTCAACCTTGAGTCGATGTGTTCAGTCCATTCTACTCAAGATTGATGGACTGAACACATCGACTCAAGGTTGAGGGACTGATTACCTCATTCTCCTCCTGTTCTTCAAGTTTCTCCTATGTATGGACTGATGAAGCCACTGTGTGGCGAAACGTTTCCTCAATAAAGATACCCAAGAGTTGCACATGTGTCTAATTTATCAACATGTTCTGCTCTGCAAAGCTGACCACGAACTTCGTTTTAAAGTCTATCGAAAACCCACAAACCAAAACGATCTTCTCCACTTCTGCTCTCACCACGACACCAAAACCGAACGTGGTGTAATTATAGGCTTCTTCCTGCGTGCACTCAGAATCTGCAGCAATGAGTTCCTTGAGGAAGAATGCACTATAATTGAACAAGTATTTTCTAAACTCCACTACCCTCGTCACTTCATCAGAGACTGCAGGCGGCGGGCATTAAACATCTTCAACACACCCAGAGAAGACACTGCCGAGAAGAGATACATAGTCCTCCCCACCAACTCCATTGTCAAACATGTTTCCAACATCTTTTCCAATACATCATTCCAAGTATCTACCTCCACAACCACGACCATCAAGGACATCACCAGTAGTAGACAGGACAAGCCTCCATCCTCTGCAGGGGTATACATAATCCCTTGTAATGACTGCAACAAATTATATGTGGGCGAATCATCAAGAGACCTCCAAACACGTATTTCAGAACACCAATATGCAAGCAGAACTGACGATACAAGGAATGCCTGTGTACAACATCGCAATTCACACAACCATTTAATTAACTACAGAAACTCAAGACTTATCGCCACAGAAGACAACACTCAATACCGAAGAGTCCTGGAATCATCGCTTATCTCTATAACCAACAATTTCAACCAGAACAACGGCTTCTATAACATAGCTGAACCACTCGCCAAGAAACTTCATCGCTATCCCACTTAAGAACATAGAACACTGCATAAGGTCTGCTCACAACTTGTCCAATACCCCTGCCAAGATGAAAGTTAAGACACTTGTTCAACATCTGGTTATCTTTATTGTAGACGTTTCGCCATCCAGTGGCTTTATCAATACAAATTCTAGGACATAATTAGAAAACAGAAGAACTATATACAAAAGATGAGGTAATCAGTCCCTCGGCCTTGGAGGTGGTGTTTACAACACAGTGGTTGTAGGGATTCTGAAGCACAGGTAAGGACATTGGCGCTTATATAGGCGTCAATGAAGAGAGACGTGTAGCAGACGAGGGCATAATCACTGGTAGGTGGGATTCCCCAGTGGAAGTAGGTCCTTCCTAAATTGATGGGCTAGTTGTAGAAGTCGTGAAGAAGGTCATGTAGATGTCCTCTGAATCAAGATACCATGATGTTGCAGTGCCTGACAAGTTGTGCAAGACAGGTATACAATACTTGTCGGTATTGTATACTTGTCTTGCTTATCGAGATGGCTTCTTATAATCTCTGCTATAATTGACTCTAGTAATTTGAGGTAATTAAATGGTAACGACTTGTCCCCTGTTTTAAAAATAGGAATTACATTAGCCATTTTCCACATATCAGACACTACACCTGTTTGAAGAGATAAATTAAAAATATTAGTTAATGGTTCACAGAGTTCCATTTTGCATTCCTTAAGAACCCTTGAAAAAACCTCATCAGGACCCGGTGACTTATTTTGCTTCAGTCGGTCTATCTGCTTCACAACCATTTCACTAGTGACTGTGATGTTACATAATTTATCTTCTGGCCCACTATAAAAATTAATTGCTGGAATATTATTAGTGTCTTCCTGTGTAAAAACCGAGAGAAAATAATTATTTAAAATCGAGCACATTTCATTCTCTTTGTCAGTAAGATGCCCATAGTTATTTTTAAGGGGACCTAACTTATATCTAACTTTTGTTCTATATACCTGGAAAAAACTTTTTGGGTTAGTTTTAGAATCCCTAGTAACTTTAATTTCATAGTCCCTTTTAGCTTTTCTTATCCCCTTTTTAATGTCCCTCTTAATGTCAATATACTGATTCATAAGATGACCCTCACCTCTTTTGATACGCCTATAAATTCCTTTATGTTCTTAGGGATGTAAGCATGAAGGATGTTGACAGAAGGGATGTTGACATGATGTTGACAGGAGGGATGTTGGCATGAAGGATGTTGACAAGAGGAATGGTAGGCGATGGGCTAAAAACAATAGTCTTTCAAAGAGAGAGAATGGGATGATTGCGAGAAAAGATAAAAAAAAAAATAATGACAGCCAGAGATTGTCAGTCTAAAGGATAACCAAGCAAATAGAGCCAGACAGCCAGACAAAGGCAGGCAGACGGAGAAAGGAAGAAAGACATAAAACACAAAGATAAAAACATGAAAGTGACCTTTCCAAATCTTAATGTAAAATCTTACCTTTTTTTGTTTTGTGACAGAAGGGAAAGATTCGCATTTGATCGACATGGCTAAAGCTGATGCAGCATCAGTTCCCAAGACATAAACCATCCCGTGGAGCATCTGTACGAGGGTGGTACGTTTGTGGGTGGTACACTGCGTAAGTATTTATTACACGAGTATTGTACCACTGACAATTGTACCACTGGCACAATCTCCAATTTTCTCATCCGCCATCATGGGAAAATTGTTGCACGAGGAAGCCATTTTCCCTTCCATCCTTCCCATCAATTCTCATGAGGATAATTATGAGTGGGTTATCATTCCCCTTACCTCACTAGACAGATGGGGGGGGAATCATCAACCCCATCCCCCATCAATAGGATAGTCGTACAAAGTTAACTCATCCCCGTACTCCGAAATACACAAAAGCAACAGCAAGGACATTCAGTATGAGACGTTTCGCACAATGGGGACTACCATCCCAAACTCATTTCTACCGAGTGTTGCATGCGTGTTTCTAGTTTAGTTTTTCGTAAGTGACCTTTTAATGTGAGGTACCTTGATGCCGTTGAGGGGCTCTTGATACAAGAACTTGATTTAGTTACCGAACTTCATGAAATTTTAGTGTAATATCCCCAGGAGTTGTCAACATTGACTTGGACTACAGGGAAATAAATTATTATTATTATTATTATATTGGGAACTAAACCCTTAGGAGTCAGTCATTATTATATTCATGAGGAAATGCTAAAATCGTAGGGCCATAAAGTCCCTGGGGAACTCGGAGTAAACAGGTTTGAGCCAAGGAACGTAACGGGAGGGAGGGGGAAGAGTAAGCTCAAATTCCTTGGAACAAAAACCCTTCATTAGCATAACGACATTTTTCTTGAAAGATGTGGTAAGGTATAAGAATGGAGTAATGGACTCCATCACCTGCTGTCATCCCACTGACTCAGTTCTTGGGTAATTGGGCACTGGGAGATAATCAGGCTTGATCCGAAAAAAAGGGAAAGACAGTTCCGATTCCTCAGATTAAGAGCACTTCCCCGACTCCATTAAATAGACACGGGACTTCCTGATCGCAGAAGAAAGCATGGAATAACAATATTTGGAGAGTCAAGGACTGGGCCGCGGGGGCGTTGACCCCCAGAATATCCTCCAGGTAGACACCAGGTAGGACAAATGCCTAATTCAAAGACCCTAGTGATTAAAACAGTAACATCAAAGCTGGCCAATTTGAGGTCTAAGCCCTTGTAATAGCCTAAAGTTTTTAAACCAGGTCAACTTGTTATATTAATAAAAGTACGATAATACTCACCAATAAGGGTATCAAAATTTTAATCAATCATTTCGACAATTTACAAGTAAGCTGCTGACCAAATACAGAATAAACAGGTTTCCAAGAATAATTTTTTTCTGTCAGAGCATCCAAGTATACGAGTTGAATTTAGAAAGTTTATTGGTTGGAACTTTTTTCTGTTTAAGTTCTAGCTGAATGGAACAAGCTGAGTGGAATAAGCTGAGTGGAATAAGCTGAGTGGAATAAGCTGACTGGAAAAAGCTGAGTGGAATAAGCTGAGCGGAACAAGCTAACAAGTAGTGTCAATGAAGAATATAACCTACAGCCTGCAGCTGGTGGTTCCGTAAGTGGTAGACACAAATGAGACTTCTATAAGGGAATCACCCCTCAAGGAAGGTTCCTTGATGTTGGTGAGGGGCTCTTGATTTAGGAAATTGGATCTGTGCTCCAGTTCCCCGAATTAAGCCTGAATGCCTTCCACATCCCCCCCCCCCAGGCGCTGTATAATCCTCCGGGTTTAGCGCTTCCCCTTGATTATAATAATAATAATAATATAAGGGAATCAGTAGGGTGGTAGCTGTAGAGTGATGTAGTAATAGTAATAATAATCATCACATTAGCATAGGCTTCCCAGTGGATAGGTAATTTACTGGTCATATAGAGATGCGATGAAATAGTAACAGGAGCGGCCAGTCATGAAGGATTGTAGGATTCAGGGTGTCGTAAATCCAAAAAAACAAAATTCCCCGAGCCGTATAGCATAAAACCACACACCACTTGACTTTCCGGGTGTGAGTTAGTATTCGAAGGCTGAATACCTTAGACTCAAATTTAAAGGGAATCGCATCGATGGTGTAGTGGGGAGGGGCTCACTCACACAAATTTATATATATATATTATATATATATATATATATTACACAGACACACACACACACTTCAGACCAGAGCAAGACTCTAACCTACACACACTGCATCAGGGTATATACCCCACAGCCAGATCCCACATAAGTATGGGCACCCAGTTGACACAAGGTATAGCTTCCCGAACCCTGGAGCACCAGGCTTGTGTTCTAGTTGTTTCACTTTAACCTGCTACATGCAGTGGCTCACGACACATTGTAGAATGTTTAGCAATTCGTTGACGAGCGATATTATTTACTAACATTATCTCAGACCACAGCAGGATACTAGCCTGTGCATTCTGCAACAAATTACGAAGCCCTAACGAGCACCCATACTTAAGTGGCGTCTGGCCGTGTAGAATACTGCAGCATAAAGTATTGTATACTTTGATGCAGAGTTAGTAGGTTCAAGTCCTACTTGATAAGTATGTTTTAATTCGTAAAATGATTAGACTCTCTGTATATATGCGCTAAAAATCAGATCTCTCGGTGCATATGTACTGTGCCTTAGAGAGAGAGAGAGAGAGAGAGAGAGAGACGGACAGAAACGGAGAGAGAAAGAGAATGGGGGGAGGGAGAGATGGAGAGTGAATTAGGAAGGAGAAACGGAAATTACGAAATAATGCTCGAGTGATAATACCTTTCAGATTAAGACATTAAATATGTAAATTTTCCCCTCCTCGTGCATTCAGAGGTCACAAACGTGGCGGGTAATTTCCCCATTGGACCATCCAGTGAATTTTTCCTACCAATGGTCCTTCCTACCCCCTTCCCCCACCGCCGCTGCTCGTCCCAGCGGAGGTTGGGGGCCACAGTCGAATAACCTAGGTTATAATAGGTCATATCACTAATCATTGGAATATTCAGACTTGTAGGACAGATCGATTAAGTGCATTTATATATTTCTGTGGTGTGTGTGTGTGTGTGTGTGTGTGTGTGTGTGTGTGTGTGTGTGTGTGTGTGTGTGTGTGTGTGTGTGTGTGTGTGTGTGTGTGTGTGTGTCTAGTCTAAGCTACGAAATCTCAATTAGAAATCTGACTAGTCTACATCCATTAGTGTTTATTATAGACCCTACAGTATTCCGATGTTTGGGATGAAAGTCCCAAAGAATAAGGGATCGTTCAAGATTATTGTGATCTGGTAAAGCATCGGATAGAAAAATATTTAAACGGGACATAAATATTAAAAATGTTAATGTAGAGGTTGCTTGCGTATGCTTCAACACCATGGTATTGCTTGTTTAATCAACATTGCAGAACGAGGAGTATACGTGGCGTTGAGTTCTTTCTACCATAAATAACAAAACAATTGCGCGGGGTCATTGACCACCCCTGAGACACACTTCAGGTAATTAGTTGACCTTAGGTCACACGCTATATATTCGTGTAATTTAGAGGGAGGTACTACAACTCGTAGTCTACATTCCCGACAATAAATATTAACATTCTTTGTTGCATTAATAGAAGCAATGTTCCATAGAAAATAAATAGTAACCTATTCTTTGTCGCGAAGTTTTTTTCATTATCTTCAGAACCATTTTTTTTTTCTAATATTCTGGCACTTGCCCGGCAAATCCCTAGGCAATGCTAACAGTCAAAAATTATCGGCTTTATGCCACAAATTATCTGAATGAGTGTTTCAGTAGAGATTGCTAAACATGTAAAACATTCCCTACAGAATTTCCAATAGCTTGTGAAAGAGAAGCCGATGATTTTAGACTGACTACAAGTAGTAATACTATATCACATTATATATATATATATATATATATATATATATATATATATATATATATATATATATATATATATATATATATGTCGTGCCGAATATGTAAAACTGGTCAATTAGCAAGAACTCATTTAAAATTAAGTCCTTTCTGAAATTTTCTTTTATAGGTTTAAAGATATATTTTTTCATTAATGTTAATGTAAAAAATTTTAATTTTGTACCAAAAGTATCTTAGAAAACTTACCTAACCTTATTATAGCAAGAACAATTTATTTTAGCCTAACCCAACTAAATATATTTTAGATTTGTTTACAGTAATTTAATACTAAACAAGCACAGTGAAATATATTTTTTTCGTTAAGTTCAGAATGATTTTGGCGAAATTATTGCATACACAAATTTTCACTTGTCCTATATGGCAAGATGAACGTTGCTTTTTAAGCCAAGATCGCAAGTTCTGCCTATTCGGCACGACATATATATATACTCCGATGGAGACAGAAACTCAGGAGACTGATTGATCTGTATATTTCGACCCACTTCTGGGAGGATGGGTCAAAATATACAGATCAACCTTGTGTGTTTCCATATGGGTTATTGAACACTGACAAGTGCTCAACAACACTTCAGTTATTCATGCTCTGATGGACCTAAGCAGGAGCCAACAGGGCTACACCTGCTCTTGTTGCCACCTTCCAAGACAGAACTGTTGGAGCCATGTTAAGCCATGCTTAAGAATTAACAAGTGGGAGTCTAACACTACAAACTAAATTACTTATCATCCGAAGAGCACTGAAGTGACTGATTATTATTGAGTTTGTGTTATCGTTAAGGGCACTTGACACGCATAATGACTCTTCACAACATGCTCACTGGAGCCAGGCATAGTGATGATAGTGAAGGGTGGAGCAGTGATGGTGAAGGGTGGAATACTGGTGATGCTGGTTAGAAATGGAGTATTAATAATGGTGTAGAGTGGAGTAGTTATGGCGAGAGGGTAGAGTGATGGAGTGAAGTAACAATGGGTTGTAGTGATGGGGTTGGAGAAGTAATAATATAGGACTGTGTACTCACCTAGTTACTCACCTAGTTGAGGTTGCGGGGGTCGAGTCCGAGCTCCTGGCCCCGCCTCTTCACTGATCGCTACTAGGTCACTCTCCCTGAGCCGTGAGCTTTATCATACCTCTGCTTAAAGCTATGTATGGATCCTGCCTCCACTACATCGCTTCCCAAACTATTCCACTTACTGACTACTCTGTGGCTGAAGAAATACTTCCTAACATCCCTGTGATTCATCTGTGTCTTCAGCTTCCAACTGTGTCCCCTTGTTACTGTGTCCAATCTCTGGAACATCCTGTCTTTGTCCACCTTGTCAATTCCTCTCAGTATTTTGTATGTCGTTATCATGTCCCCCCTATCTCTCCTGTCCTCCAGTGTAGTCAGGTTGATTTCCCTTAACCTCTCCTCGTAGGACATACCTCTTAGCTCTGGGACTAGTCTTGATGCAAACGTTTGCACTTTCTCTAGTTTCTTCACGTGCTTGGCTAGGTGTGGGTTCCAAACTGGTGCCGCATACTCCAATATGGGCCTAACGTACACGTTGTACAGGGTCCTGAATGATTCCTTATTAAGATGTCGGAATGCTGTTCTGAGGTTTGCTAGGCGCCCATATGCTGCAGCAGTGTGTGTGTGTGTGTGTGTGTGTGTGTGCGCGTGTGTGTGTAAATCGCTAAACAACCACATTGGGAGTTGAATAATAGCTCTAGGACTTTCATGCTGCAATAAACACAATCAGAAGTTCATAAAATTATTCGACCCCCCCCCCCGGTGTGGCTGTTTCGCATCTTGTATCGCTTTTTCGCTATTCTTGCATAATTTATATGTCGTGCTGAATAGGTAAAAATTGCTATTTTGGCTTAAACAGCAACGCTTTTCTTGCCGAATTAGGCAAGCGAAAATTTGTGTATGCAAAAATTTCGCAAAAAACATCCTGAACCTAACGAGAAAAATATATTTATTTGTGTTTGTTTATTAAATTATTGTAAACTTATCTAAAATATATTTAATTGGATTAGGCTAAATTAAATTGCGCTTATTATAATAAGGTTAGATAAGTTTCCTAAGGTTCTTTTGGTACAAGATAAATAATTTTTACATTAGCATAAATGAAAAAATATACCTTTAAACATAGAGAAAATTTTAGAAAGGACAATTTTAAACTGGTTCTTGCTAACTGACCAGTTTTACCTATTCGGCACGATATATATATATCCATACATATATTTACATGACGTAGTATTTCTCTGCTTATATACCCTAGTTTCCGTGGATGCACTGAAACACACACACACATACTATGAAACTCTGCGAAATCCTGAATAATTCGAAATAAAAAAAAAGTATTTTATTCTCGGATGCCACACTTTTAAATGACATTGTTTTTCACTTTTTTTCGGTGCGAGCCCCGATTTGCTGCATATTTCAACAAGCAAAAATGTTTTGATATAGGGTAAATATAATGGAATAGTACAATAGGCTTGGTTTGTCTTGTTCTCCTGTTGTTGTGTTTTGACTGTCCAGTGGCTGTGGTGATTATATTACTATTACTAAAATACTACCGCCACTAACAACAGTAATGGGTTTATACTTGCTTTGGCACAATTCGCTATGGCGCACTGACTAGGGGGTGAGAGGTGGCCACTTGAAGAGATGCCACTGAGGGAGGGCTCGGACACTAGCCAGCTCTCCAGGGCTGGACCAGGAGAAGAAAGGGTCGCTCAGGGATGGATACTCTCCTTTCAGAGTGACGAGCTCGCCCTAGTAAAAACGTGAGGAACGTTTTTCCTCAGTCATCACCCCATCGCTCCCTCGGGGCATCTCAAAGTCAACCAGCCAACTTGCTGGTGATTCCTTATTATCTGAACTCCATCCATTACTCTTGTTTTACTTCGCCTTTGTTTATTGAATATCATTTTAAAGATCTTTCTCCCCTTCACCACCACCACCGAACTACTACAACTACCAGCACCAACTACTAGCATCACCAGCAATCACCAGCACCACCATTAACATACGTGGTAGTGGTGAACATATACCCAATAATAATACAAGTCAATCACTCGGTGCTGCTTGAATGGTAATATCCTGTAAAGCTGTGAATTAAAAAATATTTATCGGTGTTTCGTGTCCACTTTTTATATGTTTTTCAAAGATTTTTGTTTCCTTCAGTTTATATCACGGAAACCAATAAGTTAGTCCCAATGTAAGTCACACAATTTATCTTAATATGAAATACGCAGCCGACCACAGAATTTAAAAATATAAAAAATTAAAATTAGCTAAATATTTAATATGTATTTAAAATAAATAAAAATACCTACTAAAAGCCTAGAGAGTGAAATATTGAAATTTAAAAATTCTTTATTTTTTTTTTGTATTTCTTGACCTTATTTCTTAGTGATGAAAAAAAAAGAAAAAAACCTCGCAATATTAACTAAAAAATTAGCAAATTAAAAGGCTACAAAGTCCCCTGAAAAATCTACTGCTAAGACACACTAATGGTGGCAGTTTGAAGCCGACCCGAAGAAACATTCTCTAGTTATCCGACGATTCTAGGTTCTCCTTTAGTTTATCTGAACTTCTACAAATTTATACCTACGAAGTTTAAACTTGTATGATATAATCTATTTCATGAGATGCATCATCAATGACAGTTTGAAGCCGATCAGAAGAGGCATTATTTATTGAATGGGAATTTCATAACTTACTTTAAATAGACAAATTGGGACTTATGCTACCCATTAACAAAGCAAAGTTTGATTTCGGGAAAGCTTTCCAAGATCTTTTGCAATAGCTCTTCAATATCATCCCCCTTAAGCTTGCCAACACGCTCAGCTCTCCCTCAAGTTGGTCAGCTCTCCCTCAAGTTGGTCAGCTCTCCCTCAAGTTGGTCAGCTCTCCTTCAAGATAGTCAGCTCTCCCTCAAGTTGGTCAACTCTCCCTCAAGTTGGTCAGCTCTCCCTCAAGTTGGTCAGCTCTCCCTCAAGTTGGTCAGCTCTCCTTCAAGATAGTCAGCTCTTCCCCAACACCCTGAACTTTCCTTCAACTTCTTCAGTTTTTCTGAAGTAAATACAGATCAAACTCTCCCAGTACTCCCCAGCTTCTCACTATTATTCTTAACTATTACTTCTGTCACCCTTTCTTTCTTCCTTCCTTCCGTGCTGCATTCACAAATCGTTTCCTCAAGTCACTGTTCTGCTCTCTTACATCTTCCTCTTCTATTTCCATTTCTGTCCCATCCTTGCCTTCTCCTCCGTTGCCCCTTCCTCTCAATTCCTTTTTTTTTCTATTTCGATTATTACATTCTTCCTTTCCACTTTCGTGCTTCCACTTTTTAGTTCAATTCCCCCTCATTCGTTTCTCAGCCCTTGTCTCCTCTGCTTGATCTCATTTATTCCAACTACCTTTCTCCCTCTATCAAACTATCTCCCATACTCCTCTCTTCCTTCTTACCCATCACTCAAACCCGTCCCTGTTTCCCCCTCTCCCTCACCCCTGGGTTTAACTTCTTTCCCTCACCTTGCCTCTCCTTCCATTTGCTCAGCTCCCCCCCCCCAACCCTTCCCAGAAAGTCCCCCTAACTAGCGACCCTCCAGGAGGCAGAGAAGTCACAGACAACTAGAGACTAAGTGTAGCCAACCCAGAGTGCAAAGGCTTTTAGTCGTCATCTGCGGAGAATTCACAGAGGCAGACTCTGAAGGACGAAATTGTCGTAGTTAAGATTTTGTGGGTGAGCATTACGCAAGTCGCTAATCTCTCTCTCACTGCCTCTTCCACTGCCTCTCTCTCTCCGCTCTTTCTTCTTCCCTTTTTCTCTCTCCCCTTTCCTTCCTGCTTCCCTCTTTCTCCCTCCCTTTTCCTTCCTGCCTCCCTCTTTCTCCCTCAATCCCTCCCTTCCTTTCCCTCTCCCTCCTTCCCTCCCTCCCTTCTCCTGCCTCGGCTTCTCATTTCATTTTTAAGTTTGGCCTTATTACTATCTTATTACTGTCAATAAGTAATTTGCGTACCTCATGATTTAGCAAAATTGCAATTTTTCACATTATCCTTTTTGTCTCTGGCTAATTAGAATGAATAAATTAACTCAATATACCAGTGAGCAAAGCACAAAAAAAAAAAAACACACATTTGAGTTCAAACTGAGTCTGTGGTAGAGCGCTGGGCCTGCCAGTTTCGGGACCACAGTTCGACCCTCCCGTCCATCTTTCTGCATACGCGAACTTGTAGTGTTGAATGAATGGCACAGTACCGGTACTCTCTCCTGATTTCCCCTCCATTTTCTCTTTCGGTTGTGACTCCAATGTCTGAAACCTGGTTAAATTTTTCCTCTTCATAGTGTGGGCTTTCTCTGAACCATTGGCGAGTTTACATTGACAGTGAAGTGTATCTCATGAAAGTAAACTTCGTTTATACTCACCGGCAACTTGCCATTGCTTAGTGCACTTCCTACTAGGTTCGAGGGTCAGTTTTACAGATCCCTTGAAATGGATATACTAGGACTGATCATATAATGCTGGATTAGAGGTAATGTATTCGATGATTGGAATGCAGAGGAGGCAAGACATACACACACACACACACACACACACACACACAAAGACAGGATGTTCCAGAGTTTGGACACAGTAACAAGGGGACACAGTTGGAAGCTGAAGACACAGATGAATCACAGGGATGTTAGGAAGTATTTCTTCAGCCACAGAGTAGTCAGTAAGTGGAATAGTTTGGGAAGCGATGTAGTGGAGGCAGGATCCATACATAGCTTTAAGCAGAGGTATGATAAAGCTCACGGCTCAGGGAGAGTGACCTAGTAGCGATCAGTGAAGAGGCGGGGCCAGGAGCTCGGACTCGACCCCCGCAACCTCAACTAGGTGAGTACAACTAGGTGAGTACACACACACACACAGTAGTCAGTCAGGAAGTGGAATAGTTTGGGAAGCGATGTAGTAGAGGCAGGATCCATACATAGCTTTAAGCAGAGGTATGATAAAGCTCACGGTTTAGGGAGAGTGCCCTAGTAGCGACAAGTGAAGAGGCGGGGTCAGGAGCTTGGACTCGACCCCTGCAACCTCAACTAGGTGAGTACACACACACACACACACACACACACACACACACACACACACAGGTACCACCTCTGGAACTGGAGACCCTCATCCTCGGAGAAAAGAATAAACTTCAGGGAAAACTCGAGATTCTCCCTGGAGCGTTTGAATATTTTCTTCTCCTACCACCCCCTATATTCTATATTCTAAGTGGACTTTAAAGACAAAGTACATTAACAAAAATACAATAGTAAGTAGAACTTAAATAACATTTCAGAACCTACATCTCAAATACTACATCCAGCTCTCCGGCGGTGGGCCGCGTTCCCAGAATACTGCAAGAATTTACCCTCTGGATCGCAACACTGACTCTCTGAAAGAGGAAGCTGGCCGCTCTGTGATCCTTGGTATATATATATATATATATATATATTTGTCCACGTAAACACATACACACGTACTTTTTAAAGGTTACTGTGAGCAAACCTAACAAATCTAATAATTGCCATTTTTGAGAATGTGAATTGCTTTAAAAATTGACGTAGTGTACATTACAAGGAAACTAGAATTTTAATACAAAAAGGAAATCAAATTAGATGCTACAAAGACTACCAAAACGAACTTCTTCCTCCAAGTAAGACACACACTAATGTTCAAAGTTTGAAGGCGACCAGAAAAGAAATTCTTCAGACAGCTGGCAATCCAACGGTTCAATATTTTTCCAACCAAATTTACATTATTGTGGGGTAGCGCTAAACCCGTAAGGATTATATAGCGCCCGTGAGACATTCCGAAAGTAATTACACATTTCCAACTTGTTCGAAAGACATCGGACCCATTCCAAGAAGCTTCGAATGAGTTACATAATATTAATTAATAGCTGGTCACCTGCACAGGCTAATAATTAAAGGAATTTTGCCCTGTTCACCAGCACTGAAGCTGAACGGATGAAGCCTTATGTCACGAACGAAATAAAAACCAAACATTGAAGTAAGAAGTTCTGGCAGCCACTAAAAAGTTTTCCGTCGGGGATACTTAATTAACGTATTGAAGGAACGAAGTATCGTGTTTTGGCAGGTGTTTAAAGTTCTCTTTCATCCCTTTAATTTTGATCTATTGTTTCGTTTTAATTTGTAGTCACGAACAACAATGGACTGGGCGTGCATATGCTTGATAAACCACATGGTAACGCGTCTACCATGACCCTATTGAGTTAGCGATAATAATAATAATAATAATAATAATAATGGAACATGACACAGCAAAGTTCTTCGGAGACCTGTCTTGCCAGAATGTTTTAAACTTCGAGCACATCCTGACGGTGTGTGTTCACCAGATTGCAAGATCATTTGTAACGATGTCTCTGGTTACCATGTTAGCACACACCTTGTTTGACTAGGCGATGCACAAGGCTGAAAATACACCATCCTACATCGTCCTTCGTCCAACACTAATCAAAATCTCCTCTTCCTTCGCACAGCAACCTACATCTCTCTCATGAATATGAACCTACCTACCTACTTTCCTCTCTCTCTCCCTTCATTGTTTTCTCTCAATTGCAGCCCAGTATTTCAACAACACTTGCAATATTTCCAACACTGCGCTCTTCACGCTCCAGCATGCCCCTAGCAACGCCATCAACACTCCTTCAACCTCACTATAAACACTCTTACCCACCTCTCACGCCCCCTAACCCGCAAGCCACCGACGAACCACTCAACTTCGCGTCGAACCTCTCAAAACACGCGACCAACATTACCTCAACCAAGCTATCTATCTCGCGATCAATCTCTCAACCACACTATCGGCACATGAACAATTCGACAAAACTCTTAATCCCAGCACCATCTTTTTCAACAAACCCGCTTTCAGAACATTCCACACAGAAATGTTAGTGTTTCTTTGAACAAAGCTATGAACATTCTTAATCCTGCCGCTCTCATCCCCCATCTCCCCCTCCCCTTCTAGCCACTCAAAACTATGAATACCTCCCAATCATGCCACAACTAGCCTCTCCACCCTTAATCGCTCAAATTCTTGAACATCCACCGATCATGGTACAAGCTATCTCCTCCAATCAAAATAAAAATACCATCTCCTCCCAAAAAATCCACTAGTATCCTCCTCACCAAACATTAATAACTTCAGCAGAACTATACCTCCAACAACACGACCCCTTATTCACTCACCACTCCTCACAAACATGCATCCCCAACTGTTACCTAGCCAACCACACTCCCACCCCAACCACATTACCAAAAACTTGTCCATTCCACAATACAAACCTCCCAGGGGGTGTGGGTGTGGTAATATCCGAAAACCTCGCCTTCAAGGACCACAACAATGACACCATCACATTTGCCAGGAAACTGACAGGATGGATAATGAGAACATTCAAGACAAGAGATGCTAAGCCAATGATGATCCTTTTTAAATCACTTATTCTTTCTAGGCTGGAATATTGCTGTACATTAACATCCCCATTCAAGGCAGGTGAAATTGCAGAGCTAGAGAATGTACAGAGAACCTTTACTGCACGTATAAGTTCCATCAAACACCTTAACTACTGGGAGCGCCTGGAAGCACTTGACTTGTACTCACTAGAGCGCAGGCGAGAGAGAGATATCGTAATCTACACCTGGAAGATTCTGGAGAGACTGGTCCCTAATATGCACCCGCAATCACTCCATACGAAAGCAAAAGACTTGGCAGGCGATACAACATACCCCCAGTGAAAAGTAGGGCGTCACTGGTACACTAAGAGGAAACACAATAAGTGTCCGGGGCCCAAGACTGTTCAACAGCCTCCCACCAGCGATAATGGGCATTACGGGAAGACCCCTGGTTGTCTTCAAGAGGTAGCTGGACAGATACCTAAAGACGGTGCCGGATCAGCCGGGCTGTGGTTCGTACGTTGGATTACGTGCGGCCAGCAGTAACAGCCTCGTTGATCAGGTCATGATCCACCTGGAGGCCTGGTCGTGGACCGGGTCGCGGGGACGTTGATCCCCGGAATGCCCTCCAGGTAGACTCCAGGTAGACTCCTTCTCCATGTACATGACAGATTCTCCCTGCCCCTCCCATCGCTCTAATCTACACTACAATCACACACTGCCCCCACCGGGGACTAAACCGCCAACACATCAGCACAATAAACAGGGAGGCAAGACCCCGCCATATATAATTTAATACAGGAAGCAACACACACACACACACACACACACACACACACACACACACACACACACACAGATATGCCTCTCTAGCATTACTACCGCTAGCAGTACCACCATCGCCACCGCCGCCGCCGCCGCCGTCCCCACCATCTCTACTGCCATTATCACCACCATAAACATCAACACCCATTCCACCACAATAACTATCACGGCCGCTGCAACACCAATGTTATTTTAGGTGGAGAACAAACAGAAGCAACTAGCAGCAAAAGTAGCAACCACAGAAGCAACAGCAGCAACCACAGCAGCAACAGCAGCAGGGAGAGCAGCATCAGCAGCAAGAGTAACTACAGCAGCAGCTGCAGCAAGAGTAGCCAGAACACCAGTAGTCACAGAAACAGCAGAAGCAGAAACAACAGCGGTTACGAAAGCAGCTGAAGCTACAACAGATATAATACCAGCAGCAGTAACGTCACTGTATGTACTAGCAGCAGAAGCAGCAAAAAAAGAAAAAGAAAAAAAAACAGTTATAGCAGGAACAGTATCAGTAGACGAATCATCAAGCACGGAAACCCTAACACCACAACAGCAGCAGAAGAAAAACCCCGAACAGCACAAAAAAAAGGCAAATACAGCACTGCCCCAACAAAAGTCAACAAAAACACAAATCACAGAGAAACAAAACCAATAAAACCAATGTATTTTATTAACATGATAAATACAGCTAAATGACCCATGCAACATGAACAGTATTTAAATACGGGGGATTCGCATATTTACAGACCCGTCGTATAAAACCTAGACGCAATACCATATGGCTTTAGTTTATCACAGCAGAGGCGAGTGTTACATATAGTGGCGAGTCCCACGTTTTCTCCATGTGGACGCTGGTGTATACCTGACCTGGTAAATGTATAATTATCGACTATGAATATGTTCATTCTTGGGGAAATAATTCGGAACGTATGACATTTTCTTGGAAAATTATAATTTTATATATGGGGATTTTATAATATATAGTTTAGGCACAACATATAATCATACGAGAAGAAAATAAGACCAGTTTGTCTGGGATCAATGTTCGTTTATCATACTGGCAGAAAAAATCAGTTTCTTTTACTACTAATCATTAATATTTGGACTGAAGGAGGACCTGGCACTCTAGCTTTAATAACTCTTTTACCGTAACACTTCTAAAATCTAGTTCATATCACAAATTCTACAAGGACAGGGAACAATATATCTTTTTACACCTTGCAAGGGAATCGGATAATCATGGGTCTTGGCCACTCACCATGCAAGGATTTTTGGTGTCCGCTGTTGGTTTTAGCAACGAAGAAAGACAACCTTCTGGCCAGTGATAGAGTCCACAAACTATATGCTCATTGTCGGAGCCATTGAAGAGTTATCGTGACAGATATCCACGTCCAGAGCGTTACCTAATGAAGAATATGTTACTACTCCGTGACTGAAACATCTGACCACAAAACTGAATTTTCCCCAGATGAATAAATTAACATGAACACCTCACACATAACTGCTATTAAAGAAAGACGTGGACATATAAGCTAGCCGCCGATTCACAAATATATTAACAAAATGCAACTTGCTACATGCATATCCCAGGTCACTCAACCATTCCAAAATGCCCGCAACAGCTCTTTTTTTTTCTATGAATTTTCACTAATTGGTTTCCCGCCGTCACTGATTTCCTGAATGATGAGCATAACAAATTAGTGGTTGGGAATGCTTGACATTAATTCAGGATGTAATGAATGTTTAATACATTAGGCATGAACAGAGGAAGTGTTGCCAGCGACCCACAACAGTCTCACGAAATTAATACAAAGATATTGCAAAAGCTTCACGTCCTCTTGTAATACAGGTCTGTATAAGAAAGTGTATCATAAGAATATGTGCGAACGAGAATGTGTGTATGAGAATATGTGCGCACGAGAATATGTCTGCATGAGAAATAAGAATTTCAAGCACCCTAGACGTGACATGTGTGCAGAACTGGTTCGAATAAGATCCAATTAGTTATTCATATCAGACGATACAAATACAATAATTAGCAGTTGCTCTTTCTGTCTCTGTAACAAATGCTGCTGTAACTCAGTTGTCATTGCACCACAGTGAGCACGAGGGAAAGCCTACAACTTTTACAACAGTCAAAACTCTGACAGTAATAGCAGTTTATATGCTTTAAACAAAATGTTATTAATCTCTACCAATCAGTGACAGATGGAATTTTTGCAAAGCTCTTGGCAATTTACTTTATAACATCAAAATCTAAAGCTACTTGTGTTTCAGTCTCAAACTCTGGTTAGACATTTTTTGCCCTTTTATCATTCTTCACATTTCCTTCTCTAATGAATCCTCCCCTTCTATTTTAATAGTTTATTAATTATTCCTCTTACGCATAAAAGCTCCCAAATTATTCTCTGGTAAGAATATTTATTAAAATCCTTCAATGAATCTAGATAAATAATATTTACTCAACTATTTTTTCTTGAACAAAATTAAAGGTTACAATATACAGCAGTATAACAGATATAAAGCTACTAAAGGTGTCGGGGCCGACTGCTTTTTTACCTTGATTTACCAAGGCAACCTTGATAAAATTTGATTTAAAGCTGAACTGGTGATTGCAAAGAACGACATTTTCTCAGGAAGGGCTAACTAACAACTCTTTCAACAGATACATAGTTAGAAATTAAAACTGGCAGGCAAGAAAAATGTGAAACTGAAGATAAAAGGCAGAAATGAGAGAAAAAAAATCCCTTAGCTTTATTGCAGGATATATATAGAGCGGTTATCGACAGGAAGAAAACCTAAATAAAAAATTAAACTTGACAGATAAAAAGACATTCTTGGAGATTCACAGGTTTAACTTGAAGACAGTTTTGAAATGGGGTTAGTAAGAGGCAGGGTGTGTACTTTCCAGGGAAGGGAGTCCTGGATGGAGAATATAACTGATATTATCTAATGAAAGATAATGGAAAATAAAATCGTAATCACGATTGTCATGAATTCTAAACTATAATACAGACAGAACTTGTTCTAGAAAAAAAAAACAGATTAGCAAATGTTATCTAAATTCCTAGAAGACTTTAATTAATATTACTTGAAACTAATTTGGAAATTTCTATACGTAAAAGGAATAAATAGCAAACTATTAAAATGGATGAGAGGATTCATCCGAAATGAAAATACGAAGAATAAGAGGGCTAAAAAAAAATGGCTGTTGCAAAGTGGGGTTCACAATGGTAATTTTTTGCCATTTACCCCTAAATGTTTTTAGGATAAATAACTTGTTATTAAAAGACACGGAAAATCTACATGATTTTACTTGCAGGAGCAAAATTAGTGAAAAACAATATTTATTAATGTTTACAAGATAATTTGGATAAACTGAGAAAGTGGAATAGCAGGTTGATAATAGAATTGTTAATAAATGCAATGTAATTCAGACAGATAAGTCAGACTACATACAGAATATAGATATTACAAAAGTTTGGGAAGCTCATATACAGGGATCCAGAAGTTATGAATAAAAAAATTGAAAGTGAAAAAAATTAATATCCAACAGTGGCTAACTATAAAATTATTTTCATATGTACCTATGGAAAAAAAAAACGTTGAAAAGCTGTTTACAACGTATTTTAGGCTAAAATTGGAATATACAGCTGCTGGCTGGTATCTACACCTTAGAAAATGAGAATCAGACAGAAAAAGTCCAGACAGCTACAAACTGAATTCCAGAGTTGAGAAATATAAAGTCGTGTTGCATAAATAACCCACATATAATAGAAAAACTTACGACGACGTTTCGATCATTAACTAGTGGCACTTTGTGAGTAATGTTGAAAAGCTGAAAACACTAAAGATGTTGACTTACACGACTTTAAGGAGATGTAATATACCTGGAGTTTACCTGGAGAGAGTTTCGGGGGTCAACGCCCCCGCGGCCCGGTCTGTGACCAGGCCTCCTGGTGGATCAGCGCCTGATCAACCAGGCTGTTGCTGCTGGCTGCACGCAAACCAACGTACGAGCCGCAGCCCGGCTGATCAGGAACTGACTTTAGGTGCTTGTCCAGTGCCAGCTTGAAGACTGCCAGGGGTCTGTTGGTAATCCCCCTTATGTGTGCTGGGAGGCAGTTGAACAGTCTCGGGCCCCTGACACTTATTGTATGGTCTCTTAACGTGCTAGTGACACCCCTGCTTTTCATTGGGGGGATGGTGCATCGTCTGCCAAGTCTTCTGCTTTCGTAGTGAGTGATTTTCGTGTGCAAGTTCGGTACTAGTCCCTCTAGGATTTTCCAGGTGTATATAATCATGTATCTCTCCCTCCTGCGTTCCAGGGAATACAGGTTTAGAAACCTCAAGCGCTCCCAGTAATTGAGGTGTTTTATCTCCGTTATGCGCGCCGTGAAAGTTCTCTGTACATTTTCTAGGTCGGCAATTTCACCTGCCTTGAAAGGTGCTGTTAGAGTGCAGCAATATTCCAGCCTAGATAGAACAAGTGACCTGAAGAGTGTCATCATGGGCTTGGCCTCCCTAGTTTTGAAGGTTCTCATTATCCATCCTGTCATTTTTCTAGCAGCTGCGATTGATACAATGTTATGGTCCTTGAAGGTGAGATCCTCCGACATAATCACTCCCAGGTCTTTGACGTTGGTGTTTCGCTCTATTTTGTGGCCAGAATTTGTTTTGTACTCTGATGAAGATTTAATTTCCTCATGTTTACCATATCTGAGTAATTGAAATTTCTCATCGTTGAACTTCATATTGTTTTCTGCAGCCCACTGAAAGATTTGGTTGATGTCCGCCTGGAGCCTTGCAGTGTCTGCAATGGAAGACACGGTGCTGTGACTGACATCCTTGTCTATGTCGGACTATGTTGGACTAGAATATGAAAGAGAAAAGACAAATGGAAAAAAATGGAGAGGATGGGTTACTGGGCGTAGAATAATATATATATATATATATATATATATATATATATATATATATATATATATATATATATATATATATATATATATATATATATATATGTCGTGCCGAATATGTAAAACTGGTCAATTAGCAAGAACTCACATAAATTTAAGTTTTCTGAATTTTTTTCTTATACGTTTAAAGATATATTTTTTTCATTAATGTTAATGTAAAAATTTTTAATTTTGCACCAAAAGAATCTTAGAAAACTTACCTAACCTTATTATAACAGGAGCAATTTATTTTAGCCTAACCCAGCTAAATATATTTTAGATTTGTTTACAGTAATTTAATACTAAACAAACACAGTGAAATATATTATTTTCGTTAGGTTCAGAATGATTTTGGCGAAATTATTGCATACACAAATTTTCACTTGTCCTATATGGCAAGATGAACGCTGCTATTTAAGCCAAGATCGCAAATTCTGCTTATTCGGCACGACAGTATATATATATATATATATATATATATATATATATATATATATATATATATATATATATATTATATATATATATATATATACACACACACAAAACAACCACTCTGAAAGAATAGAGAAATTCCAAGCGCATTCGTGACTACTTACATTATCAAGGAACTATAGTTCCTTGATAATGTGAGTAGTCACGAAAGCGCTTGGAATTTCTCTATTCTTTCAGAGTGGTTGTTTTGCATATTCTGAAATCACCTGGTTACTGTGATCTTATTGCATATATATATATATATATATATATATATATATATATATATATATATTATATATATTATATATATATATATATATATATATATATATATATATATATATTATATATATTATATATATATATATAATATATATATATATATATATATATATATATATATATATATATATATATATATAATATATATATATATATATATATATATATATATATATATATATATATATATATATATATATATATATATATATATAAATATAATTATATATATATATATATATATATATATATATATATATATATATATATATATATATATATATATAATGAGCATTAATATAGGACTTGCTAAGCATACCTTAGCTCCAGTAGTTCCTAAAGAATTACACTGACCCATACAAAAAAAGGCCATGTGTCTATCGACAATTGCCTTTGACAAACAGTAGCTAATACACGCACGCAAACCACACACATACACACACACACACACACACACACACAAGATTCACGACGTAATACCGCCTATTAATTCCAACAAAGGTATGCATTAAGAATGGCCAGGTAGCCGAGAATTCAATGACTCTTGAATCATGAATAATGAATGACCGTCATTATCTAGAAGCTGTAGGGAAAATTACGCCTTAATTTAGAAGAGTCAATGGATAATTTCCTTGAGTTACGGCACTTGGGATAGTTAAGAGGTTAATGTGGAGCGGGGAATGACTGGAATGGGTAGTATGAAATGGTTGGAATAGGCAGCATTAGATGGTTGGAATAGGCAGCATTAGATGGTTGGAATAGGCAGCATTAGATGGTTGGAATAGGCAGCATTAGATGGTTGGAATAGGCAGCATTAGATGGTTGGAATAGGCAGCATTAGATGGTTGGAATAGGCGGCATTAGATGGTTGGAATAGGCAGCATTAGATGGTTGGAATAGGCAGCATTAGATGGTTGGAATAGGCAGCATTAGATGGTTGGAATAGGCAGCATTAGATGGTTGGAATAGGCAGCATTAGATGGTTGAAATAGGCGGCATTAGATGGTTGGAATAGGCAGCATTAGATGATTGGAATAGGCAGCATTAGATGGCTGAAATAGGGAGTGTGAATGGAATAGTTTGTTTCGAATGATTTTGCTACTGCAGCTACTGAATGGTTTGCACATATGAATGGTTTGCTACAGTTAGCGTAGGAAGAGTGGTTGAAATGGGCTTCATGTTTGTTACAGATGGAACTGTCAAAATAGTAGAAATGGTTGGAAATGGGTGGAAAAGACTGGCAGGAAGGAATTAAGTGGATGTTTTGGAAGATCCGGAATTACTAATCAAAGAACGGGTAGTAGTTTGAACTCAAGCGAGATGGCGGCTCAGAATGTTCTCTTTAGTTCGAGAGAAGAAAATCATTGTCAGCAGGAACACCGTCCACTAAAATCCCTCCCTTCCACCCCCACTCTACCTGCTTCAACCACCAGCACCACTGCCAACTACTATTACCCATACTACCACTACTGCCCCCATACTTACCACCTCGGTTAATATGGAGAACAGCTACCCCCACCTCCACCACCATACCATCTAACACTACTAACACCGCCATCACCATCACCACAGTTCCTTTCACCAATACAACCACTGACCACTACCATAACAATCAGCTATCACTATCACTAATAGCCATTTCTATAATCGCTACTAGCTTCCACCCTCATTAGCTACCACCACCAACACCCACCAACAACACTAACCACCACCACAACCCACCAACACAACTATCCCTTCCACATTTCAATACCTACATTATTTCATTACAAAAATCACGTCTCTCCTCGGTATTTTTACTTAGAATGCACTCTGCAGATTGACCCTCGGTGAGACTCACCATAAAATAAAATGGTGTTTAATGGTGCAAAAGTTCAGGAAAGGGTTAATGACCCAAACAAAAGAACAATGAACATAATTTTGTTTCTTTGGAAACATTTAATTGAAAGAGAGAGAGAGAGAGAGAGAGAGAGAGAGAGAGAGAGAGAGAGAGAGAGAGAGACGGGTAATCAAGTGTTTCCTGGTAAAAAATTTAATTCTTCATAAACATTTAAAAATTAGATTAAATTATGATAGACATATATATATGGCAAGGGTTCACTTTGCCGAATAAGCCGAATGGAAAATTTGTTTTGGCTTAAATCAGCGAAAATCGATCTGAGCAGTACGAAAAAAATATGTCATTGATTTTAAGTAATAGTAAATAAATATAAATTAATCTATGATATATAGAAGAATTTAGCTTTAAAAAAAATACGTTAATTTTTAGGAAGGTTAAGTGAGGTTTCTATTACTTTTTCTCCAAAAATAAAAACAATTATATCACTGTTAATGAAAAAAATTATCTAAAAGATTTTTGAGGAAAAGTTCAATTTTTAAGGGAATTTGGATTACTTGAAGGAATTATGTCAAGGACAATTTGCAGAGCACAATTTTATTAAGACCAAGTCTCGTTCTATATAGAGCTTTATCATGACGTGGTAAAGCTCTATTTTGACCAAAACGATATTCCAATAAAAGCCTATACAACATACAAATGTTTTCAAACTTGTTGGTATTAAGCCGCTTCTTCCACATTCCGCAAAGCCAGAAACAGCAAATGTCTTTCCAATATTAGGACGAGAGGACAGGCAGGCAACTTCGAGCTGCAGGCGATTATCTTCTCCGCCACTTCTTGCGCTGACTGCGAAATAAAGCGCAAGGAAAATGCAATAAGCTTCAGGGAGGAGGAGGGATGATACGAACAGCTTTAGCGATTTCGGTGATACACCGTCATCAGATGCCGAAGAATTCTTGATGGAATTAATCAGGGGTTAGCCTGGATTTTCAGAATGTATAAGAGGAACACTTGGGTGTTAAACGAGCTTTCAGTTAGGGCTCCAGCAGAAGAATTTTTCGAAGCATCGGAAGAGAAGAAGGTCACCTTATTGACCACTAAATTTATTCTAAATAAGCTCTAATGAAAAACAGGATAAAAAAAAAGCTAAACACCACCTTGGGGGGTCAAAGTGCCCCGCTTTGAGAAACGCTTCCCTACACATGCTCACGTGTTCTTAACTACGCTATCTGAATATCGTGCCTAAACAATCATCTGTTCCTTAAAAGATTTAGCTTGGCCACGATTAGGGGGGCGGAGGATCGAGCCTCCATAATTCCTTGTGTTGAATGACTCCACACAGGTTTAGTGCCTCATAATGTACAACACAATTTTTCTGATGATAGCATATCTCTGAGAGCGCTATAATTAATTATACACCCCAAACAATGGATTATTGCCATTGTTTGGGAGAATCTTGGGTTTTCCCTGAAGTACGTTTATTATCTTCTCTGATTATGAGGGTCCCCAGTCCAGTTCTAAAGGTGGTACCTTCCTATATATATATACAATAGGCAGAACTTGCGATCTTGGCTTAAATAGCAACGCTCATCTTGCCATATAGGACAAGCGAAAATTTGTGTATGCAATAATTTCGCCAAAATCATTCTGAACCTAACGAAAAAAATATATTTCACTGTGTTTGTTTAGTATTAGATTATTGTAAACAAATCTAAAATATATTTACTTGGGTTAGGCTAAAATAAATTGTTCTTGTTATAATAAGGTTAGGCAAGTTTTCTAAGATTCTTTTGGAGCAAAATTAAAAATTTTTACATTAACATTAATGAAAAAAATATATCTTTAAACGTATAAGTATTTTAAATGAGTTCTTGCTAATTGACCAGTTTTACATATTCGGCACGACATATATATATATATATATATATATATATATATATATATATACCAAACGGGGATAGGAATGAAATTATCTTAGAGTCACCCACACCACCGTATGTCCTTAGACCAAGAGTAACACACCTAGCTCGGCTGAGTGCTTGGTTCTTGTAGGATTGGGTGGTTTTGTGGGCTAAGACATCTTGTGATTTTCGCTTACCACAAAGCAGGGCCAAAAGACATGGGTTCGAATCCTCGGCTAGTCGCAGTGTTGTTATTGATTCAGTACCATTTGTTCGTGGTCACAATAGTATCTTTGATATGCATACTATCTTAGTGGAAAAAATATTAAAAAAGAGTGGTAGAGCACCAATACGCATGGGATCAAACAACAGCCAACACGAGCTTGGAGAACGATAGACAAGTCTGAGACACCTCAGAGTGTGCCATGACGGGGGGGGGAGGAGGGGGGGGAGAATTTATCAGAAACTGCTGAGGCAACTGCGCATTTCTGGATTATTAATACGACATTTATCACCGTGATGAATGAAGAAATATCCAAGTGGAAGGAAGCAGACTGGCGGGTCTGAGAAGAAAAAATCTGGATGGACCAACATGCGAAGTGACGTCCTACTACGAGGAATGACCTGCGTAGAAAACTGAAGTAACTTAATCTACAATACCTGAGAGAGGAGAGTACACAAATAACCCGCACACAGGAGCAAGAAACTTCATGACGACGTTTCGGTCCGACTGGGACTATTAACCAATCACACTAACACACGAAGGTAAGGGAGCCAGAACATATACGGGAGACAGGAGAGGAGAACCCAAGGAGACATGAATAAGTATATGATACTCTATGAACTCGACAACCTGACAGATTATTTTAAATTCGAGGACTGGGAATCAGCATCCCCTCCCAGTTAAAAACGTAAACGAGATACAGAAATATCTTCAATACGAGGTCGGTTTCGAAGTGAGACCATCAGGGTGAGTGGGAGGGGGGGGAATCAAAACAAGATTCCATATTGGATTTTAAAAGTAGGTATCAAAGGGAGTCGTGAACACGAGAATAACGGTCCGTGTGCGAGCAGTTGAGAAACATTGCCACGAGCCAACTCTCGACGGCGATGTAAAAATTCATCCAGCGAGAAAAATTGCAGGTAAGGATGTTTGAAAGGAAAAGATTGATAAAGAAGGGATAGAAGATAGAAAGTTGAAGATGAACATGCGTCGGAGTCATAAAAATTTATTAAGACTTCTCATAATATTAGAGTGATGAAGTGAAGTGAGATTGGGTGCTGACTTAGTGCTTACAGGCGTTCAAAAATAAATGCGACATGATGAGCAGTCTGAGGATAGAAAGATCTATAGGGGAGGGAGGGAGAGAGTAAAAGAGAGGGAGAGAGAGAGAGAGAGAGAGAGAGAGAGAGAGAGAGAGAGAGAGAGAGAGAGAGAGAGAGAGAGAGAGAATCATCTAAATGGATCTGGAATCTGAACCTATTTCCCTCAAACTCGAGCACTAAAACACAATTAGGTAAATATATTCACAAACAATTAAAAAAAAGCTCTGCCTATACCATAAAGAAAGTGAAGAAGCAAGAAGGATAACACGAGGAGGAGGAGGAGGAGGAGGAGGAGGAAGACACATGGCGATAGAGAGATCGATGGGTTACGTCGGCTGGAGTCCATTATAGCAGAATGATGCCGCGCAGGATGGTCATCATGGAGCCCCATCAATCTGAGAGCCCGTGCCACCACACCCATTGCTGTACCAGTGCCACCACACCCACTGCTGCACCAGTGCCACCACACCCACTGCTGCACCAGTGCCGCCACACCCACTGCTGCACCAGTGCCACCACACCCACTGCTGCACCAGTGCCACCACACCATTGCTGTACCAGTGCCACCACACCCATTGCTGTACCAGTGCCACCACACCCACTGCTGCACCAGTGCCATCACACCCACTGCTGCACCAGTGCCACCACACCCACTGCTGCACCAGTGCCACCACACCCATTGCTGTACCAGTGCCACCACACCCACTGCTGCACCAGTGCCACCACACCCACTGCTGCACCAGTGCCACCACACCCACTGCTGCACCAGTGCCACCACACCCACTGCTGCACCAGTGCCACCACACCCACTGCTGCACCAGTGCCACCACACCCACTGCTGCACCAGTGCCACCACACCCACTGCTGCACCAGTGTCACCACACCCACTGCTGGACCAGTGCCACCACACCCACTGCTGCACCAGTGCCACAAACAATACTGCACCGGTGCCACCACACCCACTGCTGCACCAGTGCCACAACACCCACTGCTGCACCAGTGCCACAACCAATACTGCACCGGTGCCACCACACCCATTGCTGTACCAGTACCACCACACCCACTGCTGCACCAGTGCCACCACACCCACTGCTGCACCAGTGCCACCACACCCACTGCTGCACCAGTGCCACCACACCCACTGCTGCACCAGTGCTACCACACCCACTGCTGCACCAGTGCTACCACACCCACTGCTGCACCAGTGCCACCACACCCACTGCTGCACCAGTGCCACCACACCCACTGCTGCACCAGTGCCACAACCAATACTGCACCGGTGCCACCACACCCACTGCTGCACCAGTGCCACAACACCCACTGCTGCACCAGTGCCACCACACCCAATACTGCACCGGTACCACCACACCCACTGCTGCACCAGTGCCACCACGCCCACTGCTGCACCAGTGCCATCACGCCCAATACTGCACCGGTGCCACCATACCCAATACTGCACCAGTGCCACCACACCCAATACTGCACCAGTGCCATCAATCACACCCAATGCTGTGCCAGTGCCACTACACCCAATGCTGTGCCAGTGCCACCACACTCAATGCTGTGCCAGCGCCACCAGTCGCAATGCTGTGCCAGTGCCACTAGTCACATTCAATGCTGTCAGTGCCACCAAACACACTTAATGCTGTGCCAGTGCCACCACACCCACTCCTGCACGAGTGCCACTACCACGTAGCTCACACATGAACAAAATTACGGTCAGGAGCAAGGTGAAGCAAGAGTGTGTTTACAATGACGGGAAACTGAACTAAATCGGTATAATAACCTCTGAGGAAAATCGGACAAAATAACTCATAATAGCGACGTAAACGGTTCACAGGAGTCTCGATAGAGCAGAGACAAACTGCTTCCAGTGCAAGACACAGGAACAAGACAGCACAAGGGAAAACTACGAACATATGTGAGTAACAGATTTTAGAAAACATTTCCTCAGTCTCAAGGAAGCGAGCAAGTGGAATAAATTAGAGGTTGTGGTGGCAACAATGGCATGAAGTACCGGGAAGATTATGAAAGGTGCCTGCAGCACCTGGTTGTCTTTATTCTGAAGACGTTTAGCCAACTAGTGGCTTTGTCAATTCAATGCAGAGGTTATTTGAAGGTGTTGAAATCGGAGACGTGACCTACTTCCACTAGTGGGTCCACCCCGGAGACGTGACCTACTTCTACTAGTGGGTCCACCCCGGAGACGTGACCTACTTCTACTAGTGGGTCCACCCCGGAGACGTGACCTACTTCTACTAATGGGTCCACCCCGGAGACGTGACCTACTTCTACTAGTGGGCCCACCCAGGAGACGTGACCTACTTCTACTAGTGGGTCCACCCAGGAGACGTGACCTACTTCCACTGGTGGATCCACCCAGGAGACGTAATCTACTTCCACTGGTGGGTCCACCCAGGAGACGTGACCTACTTCCACCAGTGGGTTCACCCAGGAGACGTGATCTACTTCCACCAGTGGGTTCACCCAGGGTAACTATGGCTTCCACCGCGGCAGCTTCTCTGACTTCTTTATCAGCGACCATGGTGAATTAGACACTAGTGCAATACATGGGTATCTTTATTATGGAAACGTTTCGCCAACCAGTGTCTTCCTCGGTCCATTACAGAGAAGAATGGTTGAAGAACAGAAGGAGTTTGAGGTAATCAGTCCCTCAGCACGGAGTCGAAGCGATCAGTCCGTTACCTCAAATTATTCATCGTCAACTATTCTTCTCTGTAAAGGACTGAAAAAACCAATTGGAAGTTGAAGACTCTGATGAATCAAAGGGATGTTAGGAAGTATTTCTTCAGTCATAGAGTAGTCAGGCCATGGAATAGCCTAGAAAGGGATGTAGTGGAGGCAGGAACCATACATAGTTTTAAGGCGAGGTATGATAGAGCTCATGGGGCAGGGAGAGAGAGGACCTAGTAGCAATCAGCGAAGAGGCGGGGCCAGGAGCTGTGGCTCGACCCCTGCAACCACAAATAGGTGAGTACACACACACACACACACACACACACGTTGCGGCCTAAGTGACCGCAAGAAACTCTTGTACCGGAAGCCTCGTGGCGCTTTAATCTCTCATAGGAATTTTTTTTTTTTTGGAAACCTCCTAAGTAGCCTTTTCAACCTCTGACGGCGGCCAGACTACGTCATTGTGAAGGTTAAACGAAAACCCGACATGGTCGCTAGAAACGTTTGATGAAGACCAAACAGGAATAACAGAAACGTTTGATGAAGACCAAACAGGAATAACAGAAACGCTTGATGAAGACCAAACAGGAATAACAGAAACGCTTGATGAAGACCAAACAGGAATAACAGAAACGCTTGATGAAGACCAAACAGGAATAACAGAAACGCTTGATGAAGACCAAACAGGAATAACAGAAACGCTTGAAGACCAAACAGGAATAACAGAAACGCTTGAAGACCAAACAGGAATAACAGAAACGCTTGATGAAGACCAAACAGTAATAACAGAAACGCTTGATGAAGACCAAACAGGAATAACAGAAACACTTGATGAAGACCAAACAGGAACGGCAGGAACGTTTGACAAAAATCTTATTCCGTCGCGGGACGAGTACAAAAAAAATTATTTTGTTGAGAGAGGAAACCGGCGGCTTGCACGAGGACCTCTCGCCCAGCTGACACGCAGAAGCAATCAACATGAAAGTCCAAACTTGAGGTATGAAATAATTTGCCTACGGATTTGTCGCCCCCTCCCCCATCCTTTGAAAAATTATCTGCAAATACATTTGCCGTGATTCTCGTCCCTCGCTATCGAGGCAGGAAATGATTTCCAATTCCTGTTAGCACCCGAGAGGCGAAAAATATTTACGAAGACATTGTTGATGTGACTCTGCAGGCAGTAGTCATTTACATTTTGATGTATCGCCTAGCAGAGCCAATCGAGTCCACAGATTACATGATTGCCATTAATTCTGGTCTTATGAATTTCTGTTAAATATATAAATCGACGTGTCGTACTTCAGAGAGCCGAATCACGAGAAAATGAGCTACGAGTCTTCAAAGAGACTCGCGCTTAGTGAATGTCATTTACGATTTGCTGCTGCGACTGACTTTAAAAAAAAAAAAAGGGGAGTGCTGGTTAATATATGTCGAAATGGAAACGCTATCGCAAATCCAACACGGGATCGTGACTGATTAAACTTTCTCAAAATCAGGTGAATCAAGATAAAACTCGGGGTTGGGGGGGGGGGGAAGGGAGAAATCCGCGCTTAAACAAGTGTTCACCAGTGGGTGATGGAAACTTTATAGAAGCCAAACTTGAGGCTGGATTTACTACCTTCATGGCGGATACTGCAAGCAATGCGTTGCATTATCCTTCTGCATTGAATGATTTACTCTATCTGTTGACGGGGATCGCAGCCATTGCCCCCGTCTTGAATATCCTCCACAACATGGAAAGGTATGAGGAATCGACACGATGGAAAATGAGAGAAAATCAGTTATATGAAATCTCTTATCTGGAGGCCTTCATCTGTTTGTGCCTTCATGAAGCTCACTGCGTAAGTAAAGCTTCGAAATTAAAGAAAAAAGGGATTTCATATATCTGCCACTGTGTGTCCCTCCCAATGCTGGAACCAAGTGTAAATTTGGTAATTCAAAGAAACAGAAGATCCAAAGTTTATCTGTACAACGTTTCTCTCCCAGATGACCATTTTCACCGCTAGGTCGCCGTTTCGATTTCCTTGCATGTAAAAACATATGGGCAAGTTTCCTTACACCCCCTAACCACCTGTGATAAAAATAGCTACCTGTGTGTTGGCCAGCTACTGTGCGTCACATCCAGGGAGGGAATAAAATCTGTAAAATAAACCTGAAGTCCTGCTGAAATGTCTTAAGTAAGAACACAGTACCTGTTGGGTGTTTTCAAGTTCTGAAAGAAATTTATCAAAGAACTTAGTGATGTTTATTAAAAAAAACTCTCTCTCTCTCTCTCTCTCTCTCTCTCTCGAGAACCCAGACGATGCACCGATGTTAAATACGTCGAAATAAAAATAAGATATTGGAAAATGTTAAACTTTCTTGAAGGCAAATTTTAGGCCAAGTACCTTCATATTTTGCAAGTAGGCAAGCAATTGCTGCGTGAGAATTATTTTTGAGGGGAGCTGGGTGAAAGGGCCGGGGAAGGGGAGACTGGAGGAATGGATGATTAGAGGAAGGGTAGGGGGAGGAGGGGAGCGGGTAAGAAATATTAAGAAGGGAAGTACGGGAGAATGAGATATGGAAATGACGAAATATTAAAGTAAAACGAAGTGCTAATAGAAGAAAATGAGATTTGTTGCAAAAAATGTATAATATATATATATATATATATATATATATATATATATATATATATATATATATATATATATATATATATATATATATATATATGCAATAAGATCACAGTAAACAGGTGATTTCAGATTATGCAAAACAACCACTGTGAAAGAATAGAGAAATTCCAAGCGCTTTCGTGACTACTCACATTATCAAGGAACAATGTTCCTTGATATTTGGGTGATTACACTTCAGGCGATTGCCTGCGTGATTATCCCATCTTCTTGATGATTTTTATCTGCTGACGGATCCAGCCATGCCCTGTCTTGAATACCTCCACAACTCATGGAATGGTAGATGAATCCACGATGGAAAATGGGACAGTTTCAGACTGTAGATCTTTATCTGACTTCTTCATCGTGTATTCTCTCATAAGCTCACTGCGTAAGGTAGAATGCTTCACGAAATACAGAAAAAGGATGTCTGACTACCTGGACCACCTGTGTGTCCCTCATCCAGTGCTCGGACCAAGTGCTATCTTGTACATTCAGAGTAAATCGAATGATCAAAGCTTTTGCACAGTTCTCCACATGCATCTTTACTGCTGTCGATTCTCTCAGTATAAAGATTCTCGATGCGGGCAGATGTTTCCTTTCTAGGCCTACCACTCTTTGATAAATTCCAGATAGCTACTGCATGTGTAGGCGACTGTGGTCACTATTCAGAGGAATATCTTGTTTGTGTGTGTGTGTGTATAGAGATATATACAATACATACATGACCTATCAGGTCACAGCAAACGTTCGTAGGAAGACTAAACAGAGTGAATGTCAGCAGGGAGGTGAAGCATTCCGAGACACAGGGAACCTCCCTGCCTTCACTCCTGGGAGGCGAAACACTCCGAGTTTCAGAGAAATACCTCCCTTTCCCCCTCCTGCTCATTATCCCTGTAAAGTGAAGCCACCTGTCACAGGGAAAAGAATCCCCCCACCCAACCCCCGAGAGGTGAAGCACTAAGCTTCACAGGGAAAGATGACCATCTGGGAATTAACTCTTTAGAAAGATATCACAGCTCTGCAATCTATAGTCTTACCTCGACCCATAAAAGGATGGGAGAAGGGCGCCATGATGCCGAAGAAAGGGTTTTGACTCAATATATTGGATCTAATTTCCTTGGGATGAAATCTATTTCCCTATGGTTCTAGCGTTCCTCATGAATGTAATAACAATTGTAGGCTTAAAATACCTGGTGCTGCTCACACTTCGCCTCGACAGACCTTTTATTGCCATTTTAAATCTGTCGCTTTGATTCTGAATATAGTGCTCGTCATGGCATTATGCCGGGGCGCTCACCCGGCATAATGCCGTGGCGAGCACTGTGCATTTAATATTCTTTTTGCAACCTACCATAAACTAATTTAACCTTCCATAATCTACCTATAATCTAACCTTCCATAAATCTTAATATAATCTAACCTTCAAAAACAAAGCCTAAACTTACCTAATCAAACATAACTTTCAATAAATTAGTGTTTACAAGGCTTTATTTAACATTCAAAAATTGACATTGAGAAATAAATAATAAATAAAAATAAGAAAAATAAGAAATAAAAATAAGAAATAAAATGAGAATACGTTGAATTTTAACACTAACGGCGACATCTAGGGGTAGTAAAAACAATCTCTCCCCTAAGGAGAGTGAATACTGAATCATTCTAACATAGTCCATCGCATACGAGTGGGCAGAACCACCGTGGAGCCCTTATCAAATCAGACAAACCATATCCAAATCTGGAATATTAGATTTTTTCCACGCAAGGTTTTCGCTTATTAATGCGGAAAAAAACGCTTAAGCCTTAGGGTCACACAGTGGCTGAGGACTGGGAGGAGTGGAGAGAAATCAGGTCTGATTCAAGGAAGGAAGAATCAGCTGCAGGAGCCCTTCACCAGCATCCCTTGAAGAGATTTGTACCAGAGTTAGGGGGAAAGAAGCTAGGCAAACCGCTGAAGTATTTCAGGTATATTTACAGGGAAAAAAAAATTACAAATGGCACTCACGAGCGGCACCCACAAGCAATAATTATCAAAAGCAACACCCACAAGCATTTCTCATAGGCGGGAATCGCAAACAACACTTACAACCAACACCCCCCATTAACGCTTACAAGCAGCACCCACAGGCAGCACTCACAGGCAACACCCACAAACATCTCTCGCGGCACTCAATCGGCATTGACCCAGTGCCGGGGCCAATACTCCTCGTCCGTACCATTTGTTAAGTCAATAGAAGCAAGGGCCACAAGGCGAGAATTGCTACAGCAGCGGCACCTAAGAGAATCACAGATTCCCACAGTTGGTTTAAGTGGTGGTCTGTCGGTGTTTGTGTGAGGGACAGGAGGGAAGAGGAGTTGCAAGGTGCTTGATGGCCTGGTTGTGAGGGGCGTGGAAATGGGGAATGGAAAGGGGTGAGGGAGAGAAGATGGAGATCGGAGATAGGAGAGGAAGATGAAGGAAAGCGAAGGACATGGAAGAACGAGATGGAAAAGAGGGAGATGAGAAAGGAGGCCATTATAGTTGATAATAAAGGGAAATATGAGACGCAGATGAAAGAGGGTGGCGAGTGTGGGTGATAAGAGGAAAATGGAAGGATGGCAGAGAACTTTGCAAAAATGAGAATATAGGGGAGGGGAGAGACATAAGAAAGGAAGAAGAGAGAGGTAGGAGAGACGAGTGATAGAGAAGAGAAATTTGAGAAAAGGGATTAAAAAAAAAAAAAGAGTGCAAGAAGGAAAAACAACAGAGCTGAGAAACAAGAGGAAATGGTGCAAGTGCAAGAAAATAATGGAGGGAAGAGAGAGACATGCAACATAAGAAAATAAGGAAATTCAGGTCACGGAACTGACCACTAGTGCACTCCTGGCCGGTGCTGTAAGCTTGTGGGGATTTTCCACCAGAGGGAATCACTCGCTCAGCTCTTACAGGGTTTAGATTCACTCCAACATATCGTAGAGAATTGGAACAGACCTACAACAAGAGACACGGGCTGCACAGCTGAAGATGAAATATTGACGAAGCCTGGAGTTTCCACACTGCGAACAATTCTACAGCTAGACGTTGTTGGGAATTTGGTTGACTTAAAACTCGACAGTTAGGAGCCCTGACGCCAGAGCTGAAAATCACAGTACGATTCTTTCAGCCGTCCGGATAGTGTTAAGGTATTTAACCGTCTACACTCCCATTAAAACATTAAAAGGAGAAAATTTTATGCTAAGCGTTAGTAGGTCAAGTTAATCGTTCTACCAATTAACAAGTCTGGCTAAGGTCCTCATCGCCCTGCAGTGACAGCATATAACAGTTATCTGGTAACAAGTACATTTATTCAAGTGTCAGGCCAAAGCACCAAGATTAAAGAGTTGGGTTACTCTATTTCACCAAAGTCAAGTATCAAAGGCATACCTAGTAAATCAAACAGCGTCCTGATCATCAGTCATGAGTAGCAGCTCTTCCGAAATTCAGCACCAGTCCAAGGCATGGCCTCCCCAGGGATTATATGTTGACTGGGGGCGACAGTAATTTCTTGGTCGGGAAGGGAGAAAAGGATTCACCTGACGCAGGTCTAAGTGCTTACGAAGCTGTGTCCTAGACTAAGATCACAGATAGTGTCCGTGGTAGAGCACTCGGCTCTATTTACCGCTGGGTTGCAGCTGTTGAGACAAATGTATCTACTCAACTATGTACTTAAGCAACCTTTCAGACGTGAGATAATAAACGAGATGTTGGTCATGGAAGATCGATCATCTCAAGAATGACGATGCTGTACTTTTACAGTCTTCAGATATAAGAAATACGAATCTGTGGAGGATTCCCGTTCTTCTACAAATACCTACTTGAATAGTGAGTTTTAAAAGCTTAATTGGGTAAACTTGGGATTAGACGAGGTTAACTAAATTCCCAGGTAATGTCTTAGGATTAAGATTACAGCATAATAACTGGCAAACAAACAAAAAAAGGGCGTAACATTTAACTTGCCAAAGTTGATCAGAATAATTCACCAAAATCAGGAATTCTTAAAGGAAAAGGGATAAAAAAAAATTGGAGTAACTCTAATTCCTCGGATTAATAGCCCTTCGTCGGCATCAAGGGTACTAAGACTTAAGTTACTCTAAAAACGCACACTCAGCTAATGCACAAGTGTTTGGAATTAATAGACACAACAATGGTATTTTTGAATTACTGCTTCGAGGAGCAAGGGCCAGCAGAGGCAGACATGGCCGTCACTACTACCCCCCCCCCCACCAACTCTTCGATGAAGCAAAAAAAAAAAAAATTTCGCGAAGACAATGGCCATTCAGTCCCATTTAACATTATTTGCTTCTACCAGGAATGTGAACATTTGATTACTCTACAGTACATTAAAATTATGAACATTAGACTACTTTTCATTTAAATGGTACTGCTATTGGAGTTTGCTTTGGGATTTGGGTAGATTTAGCAAACCATTGAGGTTTAATTGTTATTTGTACAATATTAAGCCGTGTGCCGGCCTGAATATCCCACATGATAAGACCAGTAGTTGGAGGGATGAAACAATGATACAGGAACAATATACAATTTTTATACTCTGATATATAGACAACAGAGGTAGGAAACAACAGTGCCTCAGAGTAGAGTGGAGAGATGATAGGTACCACTCTCCACCTTGAGGGTGGATAAGGAGGCAGTGCCACACTCCACAATGGAAGGGAATGGAGGGAGGAGATTGTATTGCCACTTCACAACAGGAGGAAATGGAGGAAAGCAATGCAGTACCACACAGCAACATGAGAAGTGGAGGGAGGAGGAGGAAACAGTGCCACGCTTCACAATGCAAGAGTGGAGGATGCAGTGCCACACTTCACTATGGAAGGTAGAAGGACTGACTGTGGAATAATGTATTTAGGTTGCGTAACTTGGACGTTAATGGTTATAGGTTTACTCTAATAATAATGGATGTATTAGTAAACATTCAAAAAACATGTATTGAAACTAGGTAAAAGTATCACCTTAAATTCGCTATATATAAAAAAAATAATTTATGTTTGGGTGGCAGGGGTGGGTTGATTGGGGGGATATGGAAACTGTTGCAACAAAACTGGGCATATCATTAAAAATTAGTCCAAATGTGATTTTTTTTTTCAAATATGTCGAAGTCACAACTAACGAGTGGGGGGTTGAACCAGTTCAGTGATTTATCTTAGAATATTAGACTCAGCTCTATATATGAAGGTGGATCTGTATGCCCTCCGGGTAGGCAGATGGAATTAGCTTGTATCTGAAGGAATATATTCATACTTAATATATACATGTTCATTGTGTCGTCTCTTGAGGCGGGACAATGTGTCGTGGGGTCGAACCCGGACCTGCCACAGTTTGGTAAATGATTCAAAACTACTTGTTTCGTGGTTTCATTGATATATAGAAAGAGATGAACAGATATGTGTATATTTGGGTGGAGTGTAAAACTAAGGTAAATACTGGAAATTACTCAAAATTTTTGAAAAGTTTTCAGAGCCATTTAAGGATGTTAGAAGTGAGTTCAACAATTTTGGTCGTAGGGCACACGTGAACAAGTCAGTTACTCAGAGAATCTGGTCCTCGTTACCGTACACAAGCTCTGAGAATTCGAAGCCGAATGGATGAGGCGTTCTCGAGTTATGGGTGAAATAAAATCAAAAAGTCGGAAAAAAAAGAAAAAAAAAATAGGAAATTCACTCAACCTCAAAAAAGTCTCCCTTCTGTGGGACACCTAATCATTTGCATCAACAGCCGTAACAAGAACAAAACAAAAATAGCAACAATAACAACATGACCAGCAGCAACAACAAAATTTAAACACAGGTAGAGGGCGCTCACATGTTAGTCATACTGGTAACCGCAAAACAGGAAGTGATGTATCTGAATTGCAAGAAATGAATTTTCGAAACTGGATAGAATGGAAATAGGGAGAAAGATAAAGCGTGAAGAAATACATAATGAAGATTTTATGCAAAATACGGAGGGGAGAATTGTTTCATTAATAAAATCACATATGAGAGAAGGAAATGGAGAGAGGGTAAGGAAGAGGGGGAGAGGGAGACGAAGAGAGAAAGGGAGGGGCAGAGAGAAAAAAATGAAACTGAGGTGACACAAGCTGTGGAACTTTCAGCTCTCAAGTGAGGTAACATTGGACCAATTTCCTCACACTTTTCAGTACAAAAGTACCTGGGTATTTGCTGACTGTTCCGGGAAGCATCCAAGGAAGTGTTAGTATGCCACAGGAAGAGCTGGCCTTGGAAAGGAGCTACGGATAATAAAAAATAATTGGCAGAAATATAAATACAAAGAGGAAGAGAGAGACTAACAGAATATTGAGAAGTTTAACACTGTACATGGGATTACAGGAGCCAGTTGCCTGGCTGAGGAAGTGGGAGAGAGGGTTATATGCAAATTTATTCACCGGCTTTATCACGGGGATGACCAGTCACCTGGATTATCATCTGTGTCAATGGTTCCTTCAAGGGGACTGACTGCCTTGATAGTGGTAAAGGGCTTCTTGGATTGGAGTAATAAAATCCTTGATATGTGAAATATCTCCTCATTCAAGATATGTGCAACAGTTGGGCAACTTCTTTCCGAAACGTTTCGCCTACACAGTAGGTTTCTTCAGTCGGGTATAGAGGAGGCAGCAGAAAGCAGAAGATATGTAAAGAGGACGTAATCAGTCTATCACCCTGGAGAAGAGTATTGCGCCATAGTTTTTGAAGCAATTTGGAACAGAACTCTTATCCGGGCTGAAAGACTAACCACTATGTCTTTACTTCTCTACTGCTTCTGCTGCCTCCTCTGTACTCGACTGCAGAAGCCTACCGCGAAGACGAAAAGTTTCCGGATAAAGATAAGTAACTGTTGCTAATGCGTCTTACTTAACGTGTCGGTATTGTATACTATTATCATATTCAAGGCGAGGACACTTGAAGCATGGAATAGGAACCTAATGATGAGCTGCCTACTGGAGTGAAGACCAGAGGCTCTTTACAGATCAAGCAACCATTGGGACAATCAATTGTCAGCTCGAAATGTTTGATCAGTGTGTCTTTTGTTCATGGAATTGGAAATATTTATGACCTATTTCTAAGGCGCTTTACAACCTTTTCAGGTAAGTAGATAATATATGTATGGATAATGAACTTAGAAAGGCAGTACTGAAACAAAATAAAGTATAAAGACCAAGAGAAAGCAGTGATGAATGATCTCGGTATATGAGAAAGGTTAAACACAGTTTGAAAATGGCACAGCAGCCAGACCCTAGGAAAAAAAAACAGTAAAAAAATAATGACAGCAATGAAAAACTCACTAGCATATTCTATGATTTTTTTTTGGCACACACAAGCCTAGGCTATTGCTAGAAATGAGAAAGTGGGGATCAGACTATGAACTACTGGAGGTTAGGTTTGTCAGAAAGCAGGACAAGTGTTTCCTGACGCGGGTCTTAGTCATATGACGACCCACAGCTGGAGCTTTAGGTCATCTGACCGAGGACTTCAGTTGGCTTACCTGTCCACCCCTTTAAAAAATAGAAACACTACTGGAAAACATCACATAATTAGTGCATATGTAATGAGGCAGCCGACAGAGCTGAACATACCGAGAGTCATGTGGCAAGGTCCTCTTCAGAGGTACTGAATTAAGGGTCTGAAGATCTATCCAGTCTACTGAGAAAGGCGATAAAAAAAAAAAGGCCCTGAACAACAGGTCATTATCCATATGAATAGCGTGAATTAGGATGAAGGAGATATTAAGAGCGAAATTAAAAAAAAAAACTTGGAGAAAATTAAATTTATCACGAAATTTCGGCATGCTAATGGAGACAACAGATCTTGTTTTATGAACCAATTCGAATTTCAAAGTAAACTTATAGAAATCAAGGAAGACAAGAGAGCTAGTGGAATGCTTATTTTGTATTTCCAAAAGGCAACCGACCTCGAACACAATAGAAAACTTATTCAAGAAATTGACGATTAAAGGAAAGTTACAGGACGAGGCTTTTTCAAATGAAACGGAATGACTGAGATGCAGAAGACTGAGTTATCATTCCTGATGCATGGTTTCGCTTTACCAGCAAAACAGATTCCAGCTTTTCAATGTTTGCCAACGACGTGAAGCTGAATAAGACGATACGAATGAGGGACGGCTTCAGGAAACTGCAAGAAGACAGATAACCTGCAAGAATAGTCTGACAAGCAGAGAAATGAAGATGGGAACTGGAGGCGAGGAGGAAGCAGACGAAAACTAAACGCGGTACATTTCCAGGAGTCAAAGACATGAACCTGCAAAAGAAATTACAAATTTATTCTCCTGAGACCCAGAAAAATAGGTATATCAAAAGCAGCACATGTATCGTTGGCAAGTGTTACTACCGCTTTCAAAACACTTACAATCACCATCTACACCATTCTCATCACCATCACGTACGGCACTATCACTACTACCCTAATAAAGCTATATTTATTAATCCATCACCAAAAGAACAAAAGCTGCATGGATTTCCCATCTTGTCAAGTATATAAGAAAGTTCAGGGATTTGCCATCATAATGGCCCCTCAGCAGACACACATTAATTACATGGAAAGTCCAAAATAAGGAGGAGTAAAATCTTAGGGGAGTAAGATCTTAGTGTACAAGATACCTCTGGTGTGTTGACAAAGTAAGCAGAGGCAGACAGTACGGGAGAGACGATGAGGAGAGGACACATATGGATGCTTAAAGTCCAAAAGTCAAAAGAGAGGAAGCAGAACCAACAAGAGAACCCAGGAAAGACGCCTCATAAGAGAACATAAAATCAGAAAAATAGAGAAAGGTAGCTAGCCTTCTGGTCTCTAGGTCAAAGGTGGTATTACAAGCACCGATAAAAGACATGCAGCACTAGGTTATTACAGAAACGTTTCCATCACCGACAATTATCAATCACATCGAGCGAGAAGTTTTCATAGTCTGGAGTATACCTGGAGAGGGTTTCAGGGGTCAACGCCCCCGCTTCCCGGTCTCAGACCAGGCCTTTAGGTGCCTGTTCAGCGCCTTCTTAATGCTGACTTGCGTCTTTTTCGAGCTATGACTTGACCCCTGCAACCACAATTAGGTGAGTACATCCTCTTCCCCCCTCCGGCGCCAGTGCCCTAATGGTAATCCTGTATATCCTGCTCCACATGGGCTTGGAACCCTCGCTTGGTATCCTGCAACATTACAATGCATTAACCATAATCTTAATTCCAGGTTTGTACTGCAGATTCCGCGTTTCGTTTACACACGTGCATTACATATGTATTATACTTACAGATACATATCTCTTCCGTACTGAACAAGTACGAATATTTTACGTGTACGCGTATGCGCACGTGCGGGTATTATGTATCGCATGTTTGTGTGTGTGTGTTTGTGTGTGTGTGTGTGTGTGTGTGTGTGTGTAGATGTAGGTGTGTGTGTGTGTGTGTGTGTGTGTGTGTGTGTGTGTGTGTGTCTGTGTGTGTGATAAGATAAGATTTCGTTCGGATTTTTAACCCCGGAGGGTTAGCCACCCAGGATAACCCAAGAAAGTCAGTGCGTCATCGAGGACTGTCTGTGTTATTTCCATTGTGGTCCTTAATCTTGTCCCCCAGGATGCGACCCATACCAGTCGACTAACACCCAGGTACCTATTTGCTGCTAGGTGAACAGGACAACAGGTGTAAGGAAACGTGTCGAAATGTTTCCACCCGCCGGGAATCGAACCCGGGCCCTCCGTGTGTGAAGCGGGAGCTTAAGCCACCAGGCCACCGGACCACCAGCCACCAGGCGTGTGTGTGTGTGTGTGTCAGTCACTGTGTCTGAGCAGAGTGAGCATCACGCCAGCACAAAAAAAAATTACAATAACAACGTTATAACAATAATGTTGTTGTAACACTTCAAAATTAACTAAACAAAACAATTAGAAATAACAAAGAACACGTCAAGATCAGTTCCGAGGTCATTAACTTAATAATGGTTCGGGGATGGAGCGAAACGCTCTAAACCTTTAATTTTCAATTAACTGTGAATCATGGGACCTCGTGTGGAGAGTTATGGCTGGGGTTGAGGAATCCAGCCGGCCAGAGGCGCTACATAAATACTGCTACATCCGTATCTCTACTCATTCTCAAAACTTGTTTCTACACAGTGTACCTGTGCATACCTGGCTTGCATTACTGCAAAAAATAATCTTATAATTATAGCCACCGAGTCAAGAACACAACTATTTAAGCCCAGTTTATATCAAGCCAATGAGAGACTACAAATTTCCTACAAGATAGTACTGCATAGTAAGGGAGAAATATTGTGTATGTGTGTGTGTGTGTGTGTGTGTGTGTGTGTGTGTGTGTGTGTGTGTATAATATATATATATATATATATATATATATATATATATATATATATATATATATATATATATATATATATATATATATATATATGTCGTGCCGAATATGTAAAACTGGTCAATTAGCAAGAACTCATTTAAAATTAAGTCCTTTTTGAAATTTTCTCTTATAGGTTTAAAGATATATTTTTTTCAATAAGGTTAATGTAAATATTTTTAATTTTGCACCAAAAGAATCTTAGAAAACTTACCTAACCTTATTATAACAAGAGCAATTTATTTTAGCTTAACCCAACTAAATATATTTTAGATTTGTTTACAATAATTTAATACTAAACAAACACAGTGAAATATATTTTTTTCGTTAGGTTCAGAATGATTTTGGCGACATTATTGCATACACAAATTTTCACTTGTCCTATATAGCAAGATGAGCGTTGCTATTTAAGCCAAGATCGCAAGTTCTGCCTATTCGGCACGACATTATATATATATATATATATATATATATATATATATATATATATATATATATATATATATATATATATATATATATATATATATATATATATGAGAGAGAGAGAGAGAGAGAGAGAGAGAGAGAGAGAGCTGCGGTTCTCAGTGAAGGAGCTCCGGCCTTGTGTCAAGGCTGCCCATAAAGCCCATACCACAGCTTTAATTACCTGTGTGCTCAGACGACCCCACGGGTCGTTAACGTGTATAGAGAGCCTTAGTCCTCTCTACCTTCCCCTTCCTTCCCTATTCCATTCCTTCCCTTCTCTTACCTTTCGTTCCCTTCCAACCCTTTTCCCATTCTCATCCGTTTCGATTCCTTTCAGTCCTTCCCTATCTTTCCCTTTCCACCTCGATTTCTCCTCCCTTCCCTTCTCTTCCCTTACCTTCTCCTCCCTTCCCTCGCTTTGCCTCTCGTCTTTTGGCAGCAAAATCCGCTTTTCGCATTCATAGTCAAAATCCTCACTACTGCCACCATCACTTCCATTACCGGTGTCACTTGCAGCTACCACCATTGTCCTCACCCATTATCCGGACACAATGGGTATTATCTAAAATACATAAAAAATTCTTTGATGTTGCATGTCCAGTGTTGCAGGAGTCGCATGTAAACAGTTGCGTTCTTTATATACATCAGTGATGCTCATCAGTGTCATCATGCTGTTCATCAATGTCATCATGCTGTACATCAACGTCATCATGCTGTACATCAGAGTCTGTACGTAAATCGCCTGTTCTAAATTACTGACATACTGAATATCAATGACACGTACATCAATGGCATCGTACTATATTTAAATGAAATGTAAATAAACAGCATCCTGTACATCAATAGCACTTGTGTCAATGGCTTCATAAAGCACCTGAATGCCAAATACATCAACGACATGTTGTCACTGATGCTCATCATTATGTCACTGACAGTGATGAGCATCAAAGACACGCTGAGCACTGACAGAAAATGAGGGATCATAGTTACACACATACCTAGTAGCGACCAGTGAAGAGGCAGGGCCAGGAGCTATGACTCAACCCCTGCAGCCACAATTAGGTGAGTACGTACGTACACACACACACATACACAGGAAGAGAGTGGACCTAGTAGCGACCAGTGATGAGGCAGGGCCAGGAGCTATGACTCAACCCCTGCAGCCACAATTAGGTGAGTACGTACGTACACACACACACACATACACAGGAAGAGAGTGAACCTAGTAGCGACCAGTGATGAGGCAGGGCCAGAAGCTGTGACTCGACTCCTGGAACCACAATTAAGTGAGTACGTACGTACACACACATACACAGGAAGAGAGTGGACCTAGTAGCGACCAGTGATGAGGCGGGGCCAGAAGCTGTGGCTCGACTCCTGGAACCACACACAAGTACACAGAGTCATATCAAACCAAAAAATGTACCCAATATAATAACTAATGAGCTGACTGACAGCTTCGACGACAATGCCGCCTTAACGATCGGATCGGAAATAAGAAAAAAAATCCAGAAACGCCAATTGAGATTATTATTATAATCAAGGGGGAAGCGCTAAACCCGGAGGATTACACAGCGCCTGGGGGGGGGATGTGGAAGGCATTCAGGCTTAATTCGGGGAACTGGAGCACAGATCCAATTCCCTAAATCAAGAGCCCCTCACCAACATCAAGGAACCTTCCTTGAGGGGCGCCAATTGAGAATCCGTAAAGAAGGAATGTACAAAACATCAAAAGGTAACCCGACAGTAATTCCCCGACACATCAGCGCTAAAAAAAAAAAAAAAAAAAAAGGACACCGTCTTACCTGGTGCAGACGCTACGATGATTACCTGCAATAAAGAAATGGATAAAATGTTTATTAAAGCTTTAAGCTCTGTATTTACAGCTGAACATGACACGAATAGCTTAAAATTCTTCAGTGTTCATCACAGTCTTCAACTGTGTGAAGTTAAACACCACACGAACATTCCTGTTTCTTTTTTGTACGTCAAGTTTAAATCACTAAATATTGTGAAATGGGAAGACTTGATTAATTATCATTTTCAGTGGGAAGCACTAAATCTGTTAAGTGTCATGCAGAGCCTGGGAAGTAGGGGGCAACCAAGTTTGATCTGAGGAAGGGGAGGATACATCAGACCCCTTTACCCCTGAGCCCCTTGATCAGCATCAAGGGACTACCACGGATGCTCGGGATCTTCCTTATGGTCATCCTGGGTTGTTCTTGAACCAATCTCAAGGTTTCACTGGCATAACTTCTACTTACATATTTGTCAAGTATTCAACCAACATGTTCCCTCAAAGGAGGTTCTTTGACGCTGGTGAGGGGCTCTTGATCTAGGGAATTGAATCTGTGCTCCAGTTCCCTAAATTGAGCCTAAATAACTTTATCCACCCACCCCCAAAGACGCTGTATAATCCCTAAGGGTTTAGCGCTCCCCCATGATTATAATCAACCATCCTGTTTTCGTAAGGTGTATTGTTGTTATATTTAAAAGATTTGCTAAGGCAGTTTGATCTGGTGTTTTGTCATTTGGGCAGTGTTTTGGATTGCCTCTCTTGCTTTGAAGTTTTATGCCAGAATTTAGTGTTGTTGAATCGATTTGCACATTTTCTAATACAGATGTAAAATGTTATCCATTTCCTTGCTGGTCGACACAGCGCTTGTCAGGTTTCTCGTGTGTGTGTGTTTGTACTCACCTAGTTGTACTCACCTAGTTGAGGTTGCAGGGGTCGAGTCCAAGCTCCTGGCCCCGCCTCTTCACTGGTCGCTACTAGGTCACTCTCCCTGAACCATGAGCTTTATCGTACCTCTGCTTAAAGCTATGTATGGATCCTGCCTCCACTACATCGCTTCCCAAACTATTCCACTTACTGACTACTCTGTGGCTGAAGAAATACTTCCTAACATCCCTGTGATTCATCTGTGTCTTCAGCTTCCAACTGTGTCCCCTTGTTACTGTGTCCAATCTCTGGAACATCCTGTCTTTGTCCACCTTGTCAATTCCTCTCGGTATTTTGTATGTCGTTATCATGTCCCCCCTATCTCTCCTGTCCTCCAGTGTCGTCAGGTTGATTTCCCTTAACCTCTCCTCGTAGGACATACCTCTTAGCTCTGGGACTAGTCTTGTTGCAAACCTTTGCACTTTCTCTAGTTTCTTCACGTGCTTGGCTAGGTGTGGGTTCCAAACTGGTGCCGCATACTCCAATATGGGCCTAACGTACACGGTGTACAGGGTCCTGAATGATTCCTTATTAAGATGTCGGAATGCTGTTCTGAGGTTTGCTAGGCGCCCATATGCTGCAGCAGTTATTTGGTTGATGTGCGCTTCAGGAGATGTGCCTGGTGTTATACTCACCCCAAGATCTTTTTCCTTGAGTGAGGTTTGTAGTCTCTGACCCCCTAGACTGTACTCCGTCTGCGGCCTTATTTGCCCTTCCCCAATCTTCATGACTTTGCACTTGGTGGGATTGAACTCCAGGAGCCAATTGCTGGACCAGGTCTGCAGCCTGTCCAGATCCCTTTGTAGTTCTGCCTGGTCTTCGATCGAGTGAATTCTTCTCATCAACTTCACGTCATCTGCAAACAGGGACACCTCAGAGTCTATTCCTTCCGTCATGTCGTTCACAAATACCAGAAACAGCACTGGTCCTAAAACTGACCCCTGCGGGACCCCGCTGGTCACAGGTGCCCACTGTGTGTGTGTGTGTGTGTGTGTGTGTGTGTGTGTGTGTGTGTGTGTGTGTGTGTGTGTGTGCGCGCATTTCTTGGTGTGTATCTGTGTAAGTCTGCGTGTATGAGTATCTCTCTTTCTGTCCCTTATCCATCTCCCTCCCTCCCTCCCTCCCTCTCTCTCTCTCTCTCTCTCTCTTTCTCTCTCTCTCGTATATATTGATGATGGTCACTGAGGCTGCTGTGTGACAACAGAAAAAAAAAAAAACTTGAGATAAGAAAAGTCTGGAGACACGACCAAGCCGGACGCTGAGGCTCATTAGCAAGTAGCTGGTAATTTGTGCACTACTAAGAGAGGGAAGGAGGGTGGAGCGAGAGGCAGTTAGGGTAGAGCGAGAGGGAGGGTGTTAGGGACGGTAGCGAGAGGGATGGAGGGAGGGTTTAATGAGAGGGTAGGAGGGAGAGTAGAGTAAGAGGGAAAGAGGAGGAGGGAGAATAGATAAGCGAATAGTAATGATTAAGTAGTTACTGAAGACCGTAGCCGAGAATATATGATAATCTATACACCTGGAAAATCCTGGAGGGATCGGTTCCAAATCTGCTCACTAAAATCACTACATACTGAAAGAAGATACTTCCCAAATGATTAAAGATATCTCAGGTGTACGGTAAGGGTCGCCCCTCTGCTTTACCGAGAGAACTGAGTAAGTGAAAAGGGACCAGGGCTCTTCAACACCCTCCTTTCATACATAAGGGAGACTACCAACAGACTCGTGGCTGTCAAGAGGGAAATCGATAAATTCCTCAAATCAGTTCTCATCTGATAAGCTGTGGCGCATATTTTGGACAGCATGAGGCAGGCCAGTCACCAGGATTTTCAGTCTGGAACACCTCGGGAAGCCACTACAGGAAGGATCCAGGTACGGAAATGGTATGAAATGATGGGGTAATGAAAAGGAGAGAGAAGAGAGGGTGATAGGTGGTAAAGAAGGGAGATGGGAATGAGAAGAAAATAAGGGAGGGTACAAGTGGAAAAATTAGGAGGAAGCAAGGAAAATGAAAGCAGTGAGAGATCCAGATTCTTCAGATACATAGTGAAAGATTGCCCTGTTACGATACGAGAGAAACAGCGGCCGCTCCTTCAGCAGAGTTGTAGATAGTGATTCTATTCGAATTAAGGCAGAAGGTCATTATTATATTCTGTTGCCCGCGATACAACCCACTACTGTCGTTAACACTCGGGTTAACGACAGTAGTGGGTGAAAAGGGGCAACAATGCAAGGAAACGTGCTGAAAAAAAAAAAACATACCACGGGCGGGGATAGAACCCGCGATCAGTGTCTCTCAAACCTCAAGACCGTCGCGTTAGCCACTGGACCAGCTAGCCACAATAAGATTCGTCCAACTAGGTATATTTCTACACTATAGGAAGGTTAGCATAGGCACCACTGTGGCCACAAATGCAAGTTTTTACAGACGAATCTCCAGCAGTTTTGAGACTCTCTGATCGCGGGTTCTATCCCCACCCGTGGTATTGTTTGCTTGCAATCGTGTCATTACGATTTCGTGAGTCATGCAAACATGCTGAACTTTCCCCACGTGTCCAGAGTTTGAACTGGAACCCCTCAGTTCTGAGCTGAGGGCGCTACCAGTCCAGCCACAACTCACAAAGCCTTGCAGTAATTTCTGGAACCTGCAAGGAAGTAAGGGAATCACCAGTAGCATGACCGGTCAGAATCCTGGCCGCGAATGAAGGCTGGAGGATCCTGGAAGGAAATAAAAATAGTCTTGGAACGGATTCACTCCGGAATTAGGATTCGAGGAGGGAACGGACCAGGATGAGCTTGTAGTAGCAAGGAAGCTCGGCAGCCAGCGGACCGACCGTCAATCCCCCGCTAACAAAACCTGCGGGAGTAGACTTCAGCCGACCGCTCAACCGGACAACACGAGCGACAGGAGGGCGGATCTTCGCGAATGAGGGGAATCTATTTTGACTCACGAAATCGTAATAACACGATTACAAACAAACCACGGTACGGGTGGGGGGGGTTGAACCCATGGCGAATGAGTTTTAACACTCACTCGCCAGGGATTCTAACCCCACCCGTACCGTGGTTTCTAGTTTGACTATCCACAACCATTATTAAAACTAAAAACTCAGTTATTCTCAATACTATTACTACTACCATTACAACATTGTTGCTCCTCTTACCTCCTCCTCCTCCTCTCCATTACCCTTTCTCTTAGTTTCCTTCCTCCCTCTCCTCCATTCTCCCCTCAATTAATTATTCCTTTCTACAAAAAAAAAAAAACATATGTAATTCTCCTTTAATGACAATAATCATTTTAAGAGCATTATAGCAAGGTTCACAGGGAAATGTGCAGGAATTAGAAGTCGAACGATAAAGATTACTTATGAGATTACCTACTTGTTACAAGAGTTAAGCTGTGCCCTAAGTGTCCCGTTTACAATGTTTGTAGCTCTAGGGGGAAGACCTAAGAAGCTGTTGGTGTTTCAGTCTCGTGTATTAGTAGTTATCCACTTCCATTTAACTGTATTTAACGATCAGTCAAATCGTAAGCAAAGTATAATCTGACGCTGACAATAGTTTGCATGTGTATATGCCTGTATAAATATTTGTGACTTTCAATTCTGTGATATTGTGTGTGAGTGTGTGGAAGTATTTAAACGAGTATACGTTATCTCTACTTTCAAACTTTCTGAAGTCTGCCTCTCTCTCTCCCTCTCTCTCCCTCTCTCTCTCTCACACACACACACACACACACACACACACACACACACACACACACACACACACTCTGGCTCCTCCAGTCTCTCAACAAAATAGGCTTGATGTACTTATCCCCTCTTTTCGTAAATCCGTGTAGTCGTCATTGATCCTTTCCTAGTCAGACGATTGACCTAAGATCCCACGCTGATCCTCTGTTCTTTCCAGGGGGATATCTCTTGAAAAAACTGAAATTTTTCTCTCATAATTCCCTATAATACTGTTTTGGAATCTTATGGAGCATTCTCTCTCTCTCTCACTATAATTTATCCTATTAACCGTTACCCTAGCCTAGAATTTCAAGTACGAAACCCATAGAGCAATATTGAGTTTGCTTTTTATAACGTACATGTTAGTCCACAGTTTGAATGTGTTCTGTTTTAGCTTCAGAATACTGTAAAAGGCGAAAGTAGACTAAGGAGGGAGCGGAGGAGGACAAAACTCGTTAAAATTATGAAGACAAACAATATTAAGAAAAAAACAAGGGGCTCTTGTTCTTAGACTATGAGATTTCATTCAATCCTTTGAAATGCTAATTCATTAGAGAAAGAACTAGTTGAATTGCAGTCAACCTGAAACAATGAAAAGAAACTTCGAGGCAACAGGGGCAACGCAAATGTGGATATTTTTTTCTTTGCAGACTTTTAGATCCCTGGAATAATCTGCCTACTGAAGCTCTAATTTAAAAAGAAAATCATCTGTAAATGTTAGATTCAACTACACAACTGCTTCAGGATGATCAATTGATAATGAATCTCAATAGTCGTGGTGGTGGTGGTGGTGACGACGGTTGTACTATTAATCCCAGGAGAAGAGATCAAACTACCACCATATATCCATTTAATTATAAATTCACGTTTTTCTCTACGTCGAGTTGTTTCATTACTTTTCCAGGTGACAGAGATGATAGAGTGGAACGTCGAATGACTCTTCTAGTTTAGTTTCCTAATCATAACTACTTAAGAGAGACCCAAAGGTTGTTAAACTTCACCTGGTCTTAGCAGACAACCTTAGCCTCGAAATGAACATTTGGTTTCTCTCTGTCTGCTTTTTTCATAAACTTTAGCACCCAGTACTACTACTGTTACTATTCTCATCTCGTTTATCCTTTCTTAATGCCTTTATTGTCTTTGTTTCTCATCATCGTTTGTATCTCATCTTTGTTCCCTGCTCTATTTAACATCATTTACTCCCTGCCATGTCTGCTCGCTCTCTCACCCTTTCCTCCCTCTTCAGAGTTTTTTTCCCTCCACTTCTAATAATCCTATCACCTATTTCCCCTTCTCCTTTTCTTGATTTTGCTGCTACTTCTGATTCTGCTGCTTCTGCTGCTGATGCTTTTTGGTGTTGTTGAGGTGTTATTGGTGTTGCTGTTAGTTATTGTTGATGTTCTTGTTACTACGTCTGCTGCTACTTCACCTATTTTATCCATTTTTTCATGTATCCTCGTCATTTCCTTACCTGATATCGTTCCTTCGCATTCCCTTTTCACCCCCCTATTATTCTGCCCCAGTTCTTCAGCTTTCCTCTCTGGTTCCACACTTCATCCCTTACCTCTCCCACTCCAAGTACATCTTTTACTAAAGTCTTTTGCTTTTAAAATTCTTGCCTCAGCCATCTGATTAATAACTGACAGTTATTAATCAAATTAAAAATACATAGCCGCTCTCGGACCTTTTGTTCTTCTCCCATGTACTCCCATCCATACCTACATGCATGTTCGTCCACCTCTTCTTTATCATCCATCTCTCTTTTCCACTTAGTCAAGTATTCGTGTTCCTCCATATATCCCTCCTTCTCTTAATTCTCTTGCTCCTCTACTTCCTCTTATTCCCTTTTCCTCCTGCACCTCCTGTTCTCTTTGTCTCGTGTGTTCCTACCTGAGCAAAACAAAGACATTTACCAAAGGCGAACACTTATTGGACAACGTTTCTTTAAAGTGTGAGCTTCCATTCGAACCCACGAACCCGAGCTATTGGCTGGAGAAACCTCACACTCCAGTCTTAAGTGTGACAACCTGACTTGTTATACCTTATTATATTCGAGTCGTCAAATGTGAGTTTACAATCAAGCCATTAAGTGAGAGCACCTGACTAAGCCTTCACTTTAGCCCTCACATGTGAGCTCCCTTAATAAAGCTCATACTTAAGCTGACCTGATAAAGCTCTCACTAAACAGACAGACGTAATAAGCCCTGTCTGCCGAGTGACATGGCTTCCTTACAAGTGGCTATAGTTTACCTGGTATGAGAGCAAATTTGACCCATCAACTCTGGGAAAGGATACGGGATGTCTAGATGCTGGTCGAGTTATGTTGATCCAACGATTTGAAGATATCCTTCGCTGGATCAAAACCCAATAGCCTTCTATTTCCCAGGCGATGTATTACTCTTATAGATTTTGTTCATCCCCGTGAATGTGAAGAGTAATACATGAGAGTTCCAGCAGCTACAGCATCAGTGATGCAGTAATGGCGTCCTCATTAATTATTTTGTACACCCTCGGAAGACCAAGGGAAAGGAAAAATATGCTTCATTTCATCTTTCTCTCTTCCTCTTTCCTTCCTTTATTCCCACTTTACCCTCTCCTCCCAGTATCTCGCTATATATTTCTTTACCTCAGCTATTCATCCGATTCTCCTTCGCCTGTATCTCTTTCTCTCTCTCTCTCTCTCTCTCTCTCTCTCTCTCTCTCTCTCTCTCTCTCTCTCTCTCTCTCTCTCTCTCTCTCTCTCTCTCTCCCTCTCTCTCTCTCTCTCTCCCTCTCTCTCTCTCTCTCTCCCTCTCTCTCTCTCTCTCTCCCTCTCTCTCTCTCTTTGACCAGTGGTTCTCAAACTTTTTCACTCCATTTCACCCTTGAGGAATTCTTAATTAAAATCACCGTGGACCCCCTAAATTTCTGTAAAATCATAAACTACGAAAAGCAATTTGCTCAGATGCAGACATGCACAAAAAATTCTTAAAATATTTTATTGCTGACGATTAATATCCAGAATGTCTTAAACATTACATAACATAATTATGGCTTGTTACTCGACTCGTGTCACATTACAACAAATGTGAACTGGGTTAGGGATAATATATCCCTGGGAAGGATGACGTAAGTTTTTTAACCAGTTGTATAATGCTTTATGGCAAAAAGATCATCTTATGTCATATCAGCTTGGTTCCTATGGCTTTTTTTCTGTAGAAGGCTGGAAAAAATTTGACCGGCATATATGTTGCAGAAAGCAACAAGAGGGCTGTTTGTTCAATCTCGCTTACTTTTGAATTAGATTGATTTTCATAAGATACGATAGAGTTGAAGGTTTGAAGCCTATTTGGAGACACATTCTCATGTTATCGCAAGAAAACACGAAGAAAAATATAACTTCAGTACCTTCTAAAGGTAACTCTCTCTCAGGAAACACTTAACAAAATACATTAGAATTCATACAAAAGAAAAGTCAAATCAGTGTTCAGAGAATCAACAATTTCCATAAAAATCACATCTAAAACTTTTTAAAGTTAAAATAGAAAGCAACCACATCAATTTTCAATGTTTCTTCAATGATTTCATAAAATAACACCCACTTGAAAATTTACACGCGATGAAAAAAATACGGAAAAAAAACTGAAAACCTATTGACCCGTACAGTAGAGAATCCGTATCAGTATTCAATGTGTCTATAGTATCTTTCTCACACACACACACACACACACACACACACACACACACACACACACACACACAAACCATTCTTTCCAAAATTCATGTAAGATGAACCATAATAGAACATTATCTCACTGTAATAACGCATCATAAAACGAATCAGAGTTCGTACTGGAAAAAGCCATATCGACGATCAGTTCATCCCAAAGAATTTTATATGACAGTAGTACATAGGGAAAAGTCACATCGTTCACTGTCTAAAAGATTTCTTATATCTGAGCACTTTCTTGAGACTTCGTACATAGAACTCTTATCAGTGTCAAGAATGTCTAGAAACACTTTCACGAAAGTAAGATTTAATGCAACACTTGAGAGTTCATGCAGTCGAGAAACCTTTAGTGTTTACAGTATCTAAAATGTCTTTTCAGAAAAAAAAAAGTCTCCAGATCAAGTTCCCCTCAAGGAAGGTTCCTTGATGTTGGTGAGGGGCTCTTGATTTAGGGAATTGGATCTGTGCTCCAGTTCCCCGAATTAAGCCTGAATGCCTTCCACATTCCCCCCCCCCAGGCGCTGTATAATCCTCCGGGTTTAGCGCTTCCCCCTTGATTATAATAATAATAATCCAGATCAAGTTAAACACTTCAGAGTTCATACAGGAGTGATATCATTTCAGTGTCAAAAAGGCTTTTCTAAGAAATCTAGATGAGCTTCAGTCGCTGCCCAATCCTAGAAGAGTATTCCTAGCAGCCCATAACTTTAGTACCGCTCAGTTCTATGCAGGCATGAAGTCCTGCAGCTACACCTCAACTCCTTCAATAATTCTAGAAGCTAAAAATTAACTAAATTATACACCATCAATTGGCACAAGAGCTGTAGATCAACACAGTAACGAGAGTTTATGTTAGTGATCTGATAAAAACCACTGTGCAGGTGAAACGTCTAGATATAAGACTACATTATATTGCTTTACTCTGATTTTCCAACCCGACGTATCTCAAGAGTCTCACTACAACTCAGTAAGTCAAATAGTACACGCAAAATATTTACCAAAGGCATATTGTGCAAGAAAGGTATAAAATACCGACAATATTGTCGGTATTTTATACCTTTCTTGCACAACTTGTCAGACACTGCAACATCATGGAATCTTGGTTCAGAGGACATCTACAAGACCTTCTTCACGGCTGCTGCAACTAACCCATCTCTTTGGGAAGGACCTACTTCCACTGGGGAATCCCGCCTACCAGTGACTTTGCCCTCGTCTGCTGCCCGTCCCTATCCACTGACGCCTATATAAACAGCCAGTCTTCTTGTCTTTGCTCCAGATTCTCCTCCACCATGAAGCTGTGAACACTAACTCCAAGGCCGAGGGACTGATTACCTCATCTTTTGTATATAGTTCTACTGTCTTCCTACTATGTCCTAGAATCTGTATTGATAAAGCCACTGGATGGCGAAACGTCTACTACAATAAAGATATCCAGATGTTGCACATGTGTCTTAACTTTCACCAAAGGCATAGTTCTTAAATACAGTTTCGTTGCTAAACCAAGTGTTGGACACAGGAAACGACAATTAGTATAGTTGTAATTTCACTTAAACCAAGTGACTCATATTTACAAGACTCATAGCAGGTGTATTATTATTATTATAATCAAAGGGGAAGCGCTAAACCCGTAGGATTATACAGCGCCCGGGGGGGGGGGGATGTGGAAGGCATTCAGGCTTAATTCGGGGAACTGGAGCACAGTTCCAATTCCCTAAATCAAGAGCCCCTCACCAACATCAAGGAACCTTCCATGAGGGGATAGCAGGTGTAAGCAAATAGTGGCAGAACATACAAATTTAAATTGGCTGACCTTTTCATAAACAGATGAAAACTGATGTCTCGTAAATGACTAAACGGAATTTCTTAAAAATATATTGCAAAATTAAGAGGACACGACCTGCCATTTAATTTTTTAGTTTGCCTCATCATTTAGTTCTGTAGAAGAGTATGATAAACCAAATGTCAATGAACTTGCTAATTTGGCACCTACAAAACTAAACAAAAAAAAAAATTCTATTCAGCATTTTACGTCATAAATCGACTTAAAAGGGCATTCTTATATTACCGTATATAAGTCAGTACCAGAATTTCAAAGAATAAATTTGGCTAACTGACTGCAACACTGTTCAAAAATCAATCAAAACCCTCAAGTAAGAATAATACCGCAGTATATAGACTTGGAAGCCGAACAGAATATACGTTCTTAATTCATCACATTGTGATTAACATTACGATTTAAGAGTATTTGTTAATCAACCCTTTAACAGTACAATAACAATAATAACCTTCCTGTGAGCAAAATACACAAGAGTTAAAGTTCTGCAGTCGATCAGAAGAGACATTCTCTGTTGCACGCAAACCAATCATCTACGAGTTACGATGTATAAATCTATTAAATTCGCGAGTGGTTACCGACGCAACTATATTCATGAACGTAGCATTTTAAATGCAAATTCGTTCCGAAGGGGCTTTCTCAAGTTACCACTCGAAAATGAAAATAGTGAACTAATATTAATTACATAAATCAATAGCTCATCTACCAATCACCGCCTCTGTTACAACGCTGTGTGGTAACATATTCATTCCTCAGTGAATTTTGTTTACTAGGACGAGTTATCGCACGTCTCCATTGGCTATAATTCGTCTCATTTTTCGTGTGGACAACTGTACGTGTCTTCAGTCTTTTTTCACTAATAATTGGCTAGAAGACTTAAACGGGTTTACAATTAAATAGACCTCATTAGTGAGGGCGGTACAGCGTATTCTGAAAAAATCTATGCAACAAAGAATTGACAGGGATTAAATACCAAAAAATCGGACTTACCTAATATCTTGCATGTGATCTGTCCCACGATGAGCTGTAAAACCGCATTTACCTATAGGATGGACATATAAAAATGAATTAGTACACTGTCTCATCAATCAAGACACTGCATTTATAATTTACTGAAAACAAATACACTTAACCCTTATAAACTAAAGTAACAGATTAGAAGCTATTTACCTTATCATTGAGGAAGAAAATATATTGTCGACTGTTGCTTTTAGTATATTAAGTTTACATTGGCTTGCTTAACCAGCCGCTTATTAATTCGGTTGTTTCAAGGTTCACTTCACTAGCAACAATTTATTTGCATTACAAAATAATAATCTTCCTTTTTTCTTGGGGATAACATAAATCCAGCATAAAACACTTGTATCTTTAATTTCAATACTTTTGAAATGAGTTAACTAAATTACATAAATATATAATTTTAAAATCAAGGCTGTTTCACTACTTTCGTTAGGAGTAAATTTATGCTGGATTCAGTATAGTCTCATGCAAGAGATTTAATATAAATTCACGTGCTTTAAAGTACTAAGTAGTATCTTTATAGCCTAGGGCGCAAGGAGGTGTATCCGAGGCTGAGGGCCAGAACTTACTACCCTCCACCGGTCGCGGGTAACATAACATGACGATGGTCAGGTGACTTAAGCAAGAGTTAAGACCGGCTATTTAACTAGTGCTCTATAACATCTGACCAGTTATTGGTAAACATCGATTTCAGTAATAACCTAACAACATATACATTAACTCTAACATTTACAATAATAACAGAGCGAATTTCTTATTCATGTGACGTCAGATAATAACACGTAGTGGAACATCTTTATTTTAGCTAATATTACATTAGTTCGCAATATAATATTTCGTGAAATATTATAGCCTGGCTATTTCTCAATTATATAATGGTGACCATGGGTATAACATGCAACATCGACTCGACCAGAAGCCAACTTGGGTGACTCGTATAATCTGGTCCTGCCAGGAGAGGGTTCAATACGTCGCCTGAAAAAAGTATTAAATTTTTTTTGAAGATATTATAATAAAAAAGAAGCGCTACTCCACCACATTAACAAATTATAGAACAAAAAAAAAATGATAACTGACACACTACGGAGGGCAGCTAATGAAAGAATGACCAGAAAATTTCACAGATTTATCTGAAAGCAAAACGTAAATAAGGTTTTGTGTAAATCACTAATATGACCACCCGGTTCCATGGAGTTAACATGAAAAATTAGTGAATGCCAAACATGTGGTAAAATTTCTTTAGAATATTTTAAAAATGCAGCTTTTTTCAGTCATTTGACTATATAACCAAAGCATGTATATTGAAATTTTAATTCAGTCTGATGTGCCAAAAATTATATATATATATATATATATATATATATATATATATATATATATATATATATATATATACACACACACACACACATGAGAGCTAACTGGCATATTTTGCTACTTCTACACTACACATTCATGTACACTCATATACATTTACACACCCATCTGTGTTTTCCATTTTCTTAATAGTTCTTTTTTGTCTTTATTTCCTATCTCCATCGGGAAGTGGAAAAGAATTATTCCTCCGTAAACCATCCAAGTAGTAAGAGGCGACTAAAATGCCGGGAGCAAGGGCTTAGTAACCCCTATTCTGCATAAATTACTAAATTTAAGAAGAAAAACATTCGTTTTTTCTCTTTAAGTCGCCCTGCCTAGGTGGGATATGACTGGTTCGTTGATACATACATATATATATATGTCGTGCCGAATAGGCAGAACTTGCGATCTTGGCTTAAATAGCAACGCTCATCTTGCCATATAGGACAAGCGAAAATTTGTGTATGCAATAATTTCTCCAAAATCATTCTGAACCTAACGAAAAAAATTTATTTCATTGTGTTTGTTAAGTATTAAATTACTGTAAACAAATCTAAAATATATTTAGTTGGGTTTGGCTAAAATAAATTGCTCTTGTTATAACAAGGTTAGGTAAGTTTTCTAAGTTTCTTTTGGTGCAAAATGAAAAAAAATTACATTAACATTAATGAAAAAAATATATCTTTAAACGTATAAGAGAAAATTTTGGAAAGCACTTAATTTTAAATGAGTTGTTGCTAATTGACCAGTTTTACATATTCGGCACGACATATATATATATATATATATATATATATATATATATATATATATATATATAAATATATATGTCGTGCCGAATAGGCAGAACTTGCGATCTTGGCTTAAATAGCAACGCTCATCTTGCCATATAGGACAAGTGAAAATTTGTGTATGCAATAATTTCGCCAAAATCATTCTGAACCTAACGAAAAAAATATATTTCACTGTGTTTGCTTAGTATTAAATTACTGTAAACAAATCTAAAATATATTTAGTTAGGTTAGGCTAAAATAAATTGTTCTTGTTATAATAAGGTTAGGTAAGTTTTCTAAGATTCTTTTGGAGCAAAATTAAAAATTTTTACATTAACATTAATGAAAAAAATATATCTTTAAACGTATAAGAGAAAATTTTAGAAAGGACTTAATTTTAAATGAGTTCTTGCTAATTGACCAGTTTTACATATTCGGCACGACATTATATATATATATATATATATATATATATATATATATATATATATATATATATATATATATATATATATATATATATATATATATATATATATATATATATATATATATATATATCGCTATGCGAGTTACTTAATTTTATGTTAAGATTCACGTTCTGCATGAAAAATAACGATGTTATTTAGAACCAAAAGCGATAATATACTATTGCTTGATTGCTTTCAAACATATTTTCGGAAAGCTCTAAATTTACGAAGGTAATTCACCTCATCAAAAAAGAGGACAAAAAAAAAAAATCGCAACACCTATATTATACTCGGAACTGTCAGCAGAGGAGAGAGTCAGCACGTCAGGTTGCTGAGCGCTCCTGGGAAAGTAAAAAAGAAAAAAAAATAAATAAAAAAAAATAAATATGAAACTAGCAAAAATCTCCTGTCAGCAACAAACGCGCAGCGCAAATAAATACACTACGCCCAGTTAAAATAACCTGCATCAGTTAAAACCAGTTAAATTTTGACTGTTAAAAGGACTTCCCTAACATTTTACAGTGCAGCCGACAAGCTCTCTGGTAATATTATAAATTACGGCTGGTGCGGAGACGCCAAAGACTTTGGAAAACAGTTAAAATGATCGCCGCCCTTAACAGCGCAGTACAAGTCACACACAGAGATGAAGGTAAGTATAGTTTGTTGTGGGATTGGGAGGGTAGTGTAGGGTGTGTGGGTGTGGGTGCGTGGGAGGGGGTAGTGTGCGCGGGGGAAGTGTGTGTTGGGGAGTGTTTGGGGGGAGTGTGCGCGGGGGAAGTGTGTTTTGGGGAGTGTTTGGGGAGAGTCTTTGGGGTGTGTGAGGGGGAGTGTGCACGGGGAAAGTGTGTGTTGGGGAGTGTTTGGGGTGTGTGAGGGGGAGTGTGCGCGGGGGAAGTGTGTGTTGGGGAGTGTTTGGGGGGAGTGTTTGGGGTGTGTGAGGGGGAGTGTGCGTGGGGGAAGTGTGTGTTGGGGTGTGTTTGGGGTGTGGGCGGGGGCGTGTGCGCGGGGGAAGTGTGTGTTGGGGAGTGTTTGGGGGGAGTGTTTGGGGAGTGTGAGGGGGAGTGTGCGCGGGGGAAGTGTGTGTTGGGGAGTGTTTGGGGGGAGTGTTTGGGGAGTGTGAGGGGGAGTGTGCGCGGGGGAAGTGTGTGTTGGGGAGTGTTTGGGGAGTGTGAGGGGGAGTGTGCGCGGGGGAAGTGTGTGTTGGGGAGTGTTTGGGGGGAGTGTTTGGGGAGTGTGAGGGGGGGAAGTGTGTGTTGGGGAGTGTTTGGGGAGTGTGAGGGGGAGTGTGCGCGGGGGAAGTGTGTGTTGGGGAGTGTTTGGGGGGAGTGTGAGGGGGAGGGTGCGCGGGGGAAGTGTGTATTGGGGAGTGTTTGGGGAGTGTTTGGGGCGTGTGAGGGGGAGTGTGCGCGGGGGAAGTGTGTGTTGGGGAGTGTTTGGGGTGTGTGACGGGGGGTGTGAGGGGGGAGTGTGCGCGGGGGAAGTGTGTGTTGGGGAGTGTTTGGGGTGTGTGAGGGGGAGTGTGCGCGGGGGAAGTGTGTGTTGGGGAGTGTTTGGGGGGAGTGTTTGGGATGTGTGAGGGGGAGTGTGTCCAATTCCTTGGATCAAGAACTACTCACCATTTTTATTTTTTTTAGCATTACTGAAGCTTTATTTATTCCTTTGTGTAAGTTGGTTGGCAGCTTATCAGTCTTCTTTATTAAATCTAATGAACTTTTGGTTCATTAGTTAATGAGGTTTAAAGACTATCTACTACACGAGGGTCATTAAAGCAATGTCGATTCATAATATAATTATATATATATATATATATATATATATATATATATATATATATATATATATATATATATATATATATATATATACACACACACATACACCCAAGAGCCTTTTATCTAAGTCCACACTAAGTTAGTCAACAAGCAGTTATCTAGTCAACTTCTCTATAAACATTCAAGAACCGTGTCATCACATACAATAACAATAATATACAACTTAATATGTATACCTTGAAACCTCGTAGTTACGTCTTTCGTTTATTTCCACCCATTGACGTCACACAAGACACTTTCCTGGTAATAAAGATGACTGTGACACCCGCCATAACACCAGCTACAATACTGCTCAAATGACCATCGCCTCACACGTGTTCACTAGACGAGACCTGAGTGAAGCAACTCACTCCCCGTGCAGATTAATTTGTTTTACCAAGTTTCTTATTGCTTCAACTGCTTCTAAAATAATAATAATATACATTTTGAATCTTTTATGCCTGGCGTTCCCCTAAAGTCCTAGAGCTATCATTCAACTCACCCTGTGGTTGCTTTGCGCACATATATATATATACATGTTCCAGGGAGGGGACACAGAAACAAGAGGCCACAATTGGAAGTTGAAGACACAAATGAGTCAGAGAGATAGTAGGAAGTATTTCTTCAGTCATAGAGTTGTAAGGCAGTGGAATAGCCTAGAAAATGACGTAGTGGAGGCAGGAACCATACACAGTTTTAAGACGAGGTTTGATAAAGCTCATGGAGCGGGAAGAGAGAGGGTCTAGTAGCAACCGGTGAAGAGGCGGGGCCAGGAGCTAGGACTCGACCCCTGCAACCACAAATAGGTGAGTACATATATATATATATATATATATATATATAATTATATATATATATAATATATATATATATATAATATATATATATATATATATATATATATATATATATATATATATATATATATATATATATATATATATATATATATATATATATATATATATATATATATATATATATATATATATATATATTATATATATATATATATATATATATATATATATATATATATATATATATATATATATATATATATATATATATATATATATATATATATATATATATATATATATATATATATATATATATATATATATATATATATATATATATATATATATATATATATATATATATATATATATATATTCATTTAACTATCCAGGCAACAGCGGCACAAGATCCGATCTATATATATATATATAAATGTTGATTAAACTTTTAATGAAACGCCGACATCAACCCTAATCTATTTGTCATATGAAAGTAATTTTGATACTCCCGGCCCCACATTTCATAAAAATTTAAATGGAAAACTGTTCCCTGCGCCATTAAATTTTCATTTGAAATTATCCCAAGTGAATGAACTAACATTTCGTCTGTATAATCCGTATACACAATGTTGTGTTGTGTTCGTAGCTTTAGTGTGTGTGTGTGTGTGTGTGTGTGTGAGAGAGAGAGAGAGAGAGAGAGAGAGAGAGAGAGAGAGAGAGAGGGCAGAAAGGGGGCTGTCATGGCTAGAGGGTAAGGCATCATGTGTATCAGAATAGACCTAACATATACTTCTAGATTCCTTCCTCTCCAGAAATTTTGCACAATTTCTCGAAAAAGGAGACTGTGAATTATTACGCAGCGTAATAATTAAATTACAGAAAAGTATATTTTTTTCATACTTGTTCTAACCCTCTTCCCCAATTTCCATGTTTATTATTGCATTTTTGTCTTATAAAAAGAGTATTTATATGTGTGCTAGAGGACGAATGGTTGCGTGTTACAGGAGTGAAAAAAAAAAATAATGAAGTGGAGACATGATCATAACATTCAGAATACTCGGTGATACAGACAGGAAGAGGGAACACATGAAAATGAATCATTCAAACGAGATAGATCCATTTCTAGCTTCAAAACGAGTGAAACAAAGACCCGGGTAGAACCTCTCAGCTGAGAGAATGTGAAGAGGTGGGCTCAAGAGCTGGTGCCTAACACAAGCAAACAGTTATGTACTTACATCTCTTTAATTATACGTCAACACATAAACACTAACACACGTAGAAGCAGGAGTCGTAAACTGGAACACCTAATCCTTCATCATAGGAAGATGGTGAACTAGGGCGGTGAGGGAGTGAGGAGAGATGGGAGTGAGGGAGTGAGAAGGGATGGAAGTGTGAGGGAGTGAGGAGGGATGGGAGTGTGAGGGAGTGAGGAGGGATGGGAGTGTGAGGGAATGAGGAGGGATGAAAGTGTGAGGGAGTGAGGAGGGATGAAAGTGTGAGGGAGTGAGGAGGGATGGAAGTGTGAGGGAGTGAGGAGGGATGGGAGTGTGAGAGAGTGAGGAGGGATGGGAGTGCAAGGAGACAGGAGGATGTGAGGGAGAGATTGGAAGGGGAATGTGAGGGAGAAAATAAGAGCGTGAGGGAGTAAAATGGGATAGGATTCTGAGGGAGTTAAAGTAATGGATGTGGCTCTGAGACAGGTGACGGGTTCTGAATGAGTAGGATGATGTCTAAGGAAGAGATGGGAATGGAGTCTGAGGGATTGAGGGGATGGGAGTCAGAGGAAATGGAAACGAGATAGGACATAAAAACACAGTTATTCACAGGATGGCTCACGAAGACATCCTTCTCACGTCCTGCAAGATGAAGGAGATGCACGGGAAACTGAACACAAACTCAACTCAGTCACTGCCTAGACTCACTCTAATCTATCTCTCTGTCTCTCTCCCCTATATATATATATATATATATATATATATATATATATATATATATATATATATATATATATATATATATATATATATATATATATATATATATATATTAGATAAAATCGTGTACCTGATGAAAAAAGACAGGCAGATCGAATGAGTTCTTATGCTGTGTGGCCGGTGTCATGGAGACGTTAAGTGATGCTCTTTCACTGCACATATCCCCCTCCCCTCCCATTCCTTCTTTAACCTCCACCACTACCTCCTCCCCTTCCTCCTCTCTTTCTTTCTCCCGGTCTCCCTCCCTCCTTCTTTCCTCCCCCTTCTCTCTCTCCCAGAGGCTTAGAGGTGTCTCTTTAAAAAGGCAACAATTCTGGAAACATCTGAGCTCATCAGCCGTCCTCTGGAGTCCTTTGTTCTTCCCAGAGAATTAGACTGAAAAACCTCATAGTTAATTTACTCTGTGTAACAGTCTCTACTAATCATTTTAATTATGAGTAAACATCGCTTAACCAAAAATCTCATAATGAAATGAACGTGCAGATATTTAAAAGACAGATTTCAGTATCTTGAAACAAAATTTATCTCGCCTGTTGAGCAAGATTCTGGAATTCCTTCGGAGAATGTAAGGAAGAGTTGGTGATCCCCGGGAACGCGCAGTCACCAAGACGATGGGTCTTCCTTGGCTCTCTGTTATTCAGGCATTGAAAATGGGAGGAAATCACGTCCACTCCAAGGGGAAGTGAAGTCCAGTTCGTTAGTATCAATACCCTTTCATCGGTACCAATGCAGGACACAGAATGTAGATTTCTACGAAGGAATGTTACCTTGTCATAGAACTTCAGCTTGTTTGTGAGATTGGATTTATCGTCCCTAAACCCGTTTTGATTACTTCTGAAACTGCTTCTCCAAGTGCTCCTACACCATCCTTATGATTATCTTCTCTAATGTCTTACATAACAAGCATGTCAATTACACCGACCTCTAGTTTAGCACTATCTGTCAATCCCCTTTCTTGGCACTGCCCCAAATTCATTAACTTTTTTGTGTATTTTAGCCAACAGTTCGAACTAATTTTGTTTCTCTCAGAATTAACGGAGGCTCAATCTTAGGCGCCTCTGCCCTCATTGCAGCCCGCTCATTCGGTAGTTTCTTAGACCGTAATGTTTTGTGTATCGTGTCTACTGTCTTTGTAATGTTTTCTCTCCTTCCTTCTACAACATATCCTCAAACCACTTGTTTTGCTCTTTACAGTCTTCCTTGGCATTCTTGTTCAACTCTTTTTCCTTCCTTCTTTAGTATGTAATTCTAGTCCATCGCCTTCCTTCTCGCTTGACATATGTGTGTAGTAGTTGTAGTAGTTACTAGTTGTCAAAGGTAAAAGTCAACAGAAATTTGGCTATTTTTGTGTGTGTGAAGCATCTTGGTTCACTCCTTAACATTTGTTAGAGTATTTCCATTTCAGCTTTTCCTTTCTGATTACCCCGAACAGCCGACGGGCAATCAGGTACCTAATTAATGCTAAGTGAACAGGGGCAGCAGATACAGACTTGTTCACACATCTTGTCTTACCAGGGGATCGAGCTGTGACCTTTCGACTGTCCATTATTATTCTAACCTCTGAGCAACAGGTCACTATGTATTTGTATGTGTGTTTGTGAACATGAATCTATTTATGGACAAAGCTGCTGCAACCAGTTTCTGCTGTTGCAAATCGCCTTAGTCCCCACATATTTCTCCCTGTCCCCTTTCCCACCCGTCAGACTCTCACTACTCCCCGCGGGGCAATACCAATCAAGTTTGAGAATTTAAAGCGTCCCATTGAAGGGGTAGACAAATTTAAAGCAATTTATTATTTAATAAATAAAAATTAACTTTCAAATGACAGTCGAACCCTTTTTATATATTACGTAAGTACATCCACGAACAAGTGGTTTTTAAGCAATTAAACTGCGACTGGCCGGGAATCGAACCCGTGTTATTTTAGCCCGGCTCGTGGGAAGCAAGTCAAATTCCACGACGTTCTAACCAGTGAGCCATCAATCCTACAAAAATCAAGTACCCAGCAGCACTGGGCATGTTTCATGATGCGAGGACATACGTGGTTGTCGTAAGCTCAGAACTAATTTCATTCATCTCTCGTTTGAAATACCAGACTTTACGAGCAGTACATATATTAATGCATCCATGAACAAGTGGTAGATATTAGAAAAATAGCATTCTAATTCTGTTTTCAAAATATGGAGTAATTTTACGATGAAGTTAGAGTTTCATTACGACACGACGTATGCTACAAGAGCGACGTAATATGTAGTTAAAATATTCTTGAGGAAGCGCTAAATCCATAAGGGGCAAATGG
>NC_091337.1:4676158-4698658 GCF_038502225.1 Cherax quadricarinatus | reverse complement strand
TATATGTGTGTGTGTCATCACCTATATGTGGTTGCAGGGGTCGATTCACGGATCCTGGCTGCTCTTCACTGGTTGCTACTAAGTCCACTCTCTTCCGGGTACAAGAGCGTTGTCGTACCTCTCCTTAATGCTATGCATGGATCCCGCCTCTGCCACTTTGTTCTCCAGATTGTTCGACTTCCTGACAACTCTAAGGTTGAAAAAATTCTTTCCTAACATCCCTGTGACTCATTTGAGTTTTCAACTTTCAATTGTGCCGCCTTATTCTTATTTCCCATTACAAACTTTCTGTCCCTGTTCGCCTTTGCAATTCCTCTCAGTATTTTGTACGTCGTTATTATATCCTCCCTAGTCCTCTAGTGTCATCAGTGTGTGTGTGTGTGTGTGTGTGTGTGTGTGTGTGTGTGTGTGTGTGTGTGTGTGTGTGTGTGTGTGTGTGTGTGTGTGTGTGTGTGTGTGTGTGTGTGCGCGCGCGCAGTACTTCCCTCCCTGTAATAATTATTCAGCCGATTCTTTTATCATTCAATTCCAGTCCTGGGTCTCAGGTCTTTAAACACTAGGTATTTCTCTAGTTGTGTTTCCATGGCTCGATTTATAGCCCCTGGCTGGGCCTTTTAACTATATTCTGGATTTACTATTTCCTGACATTTATGCCCGAATCATACCCACTACTGTATATAATATTTACCTCCAACACCTCTTCATCTAGTGGCTTTCACCCTGAGACTAGAAAAAAAGGCATTTCCTAGTTCTAGTTGCCTATCCTCGTCTCTAGCCGCCTTCTGTTCCCCATTACTCTCTCTCTCTCTCTCTCTTTCTGCTTCTCAAAATCCTACCTTCAATAAATAACAAAGAACGTCATTCTTTCTGCCATGGTAATTGTTCATCGACTTCGAGACAACAGAGAAGCCGGAGAAATGGAGTGTAGGAAGTGAACCCTGAGCTGTAATTTCCCTGATCTCAACTCTCTAGATAGTATTAAATAGAGACAACTAGACCGTAATTCTTGTCAGCTGTTTGTCTTGATGTAGATTATAGACCATAAGGTCTACTGCTATCCTCAGGCTGTTAGTACTCTCGTGTATGCACATGAAATCTGTCAGATTTCAACACCAGGCTGTTAGTACTCTCGTGTATGCAAATGAAATCTGTCAGATTTCAACACAAAGTATAAGAACCATCCAGCGGGATTAGAGTACGACAGGAAAACAGATTTCGTTCCAACTGTATCCAATTTTGTTAAAAATAATACATGTGCTATTTAAATAACTTATTTGTTTTCTCATGGAAATAAAAATAAAAAGTGTTATGGAAATATTAAAAAATAAAGAGGAAACGAAGACGAAGGAGAAGACCAAGAGGGAAAGAAGATGGAGGAGGTAGATGATATCGTCATATCGGAAACAGCCCGTCATTACGATAAAAAAAAGTACCCAGGGAATTGTAATTGAATGAGACAGATGCATTTAGGCTGTGAATCAAATTACTGAAACCATTAGGGGATATGCATTTGGTTACGAAAATATAATATTGCTTAAATGGTCACGTACTAAATCTGTTGACGTGTTATTCTCGACAATGTGGGAGAGAGAGAGAGAGAGAGAGAGAGAGAGAGAGAGAGAGAGAGAGAGAGAGAGAGAGAGAGAGAGAGAGAGAGAGAAAGAGAGAGAGATTAATTAGCTATGACTGATATCACTGAATCTTTCTAGCAGAGCTGGAATTATAACAAGGGCATGATCACTTATAATAATAGCATTCCACATAAAGTTGATAGTGGAACTGGTAAGGATCGCATCATGACAGACAGCGCTTTAAAAAGAATACATCAGGGTTGAGCATGTTTCGAGGGAAGCACTTACTGGAAGAACTCGGGACAGAATCTGCCAGACTGGGTGAAAGTCGTCGAGGGACGAACCTGCTGTTGTATAGTTGAAAGCCTTTCCTTTCCTTCCTAACCTCTCTCTCTTCCTTATCCCATCCTCCCTACTCACTTCCTTCCACCTTCCCGGAGGCCACAAGACCCGGGAGAAACGAGACCTTGGAGACCAGCTGAGAGGTGGATTGCTTTTAAATTTGGAGACCAACACGAAAAAGGCGTAGTGTGTGCCCAAACTGGGAGACCGCCAGGGGAGGAGGAAGATTGTTGCTAAACTTGGAGACCAGCTGGGAGAGTGGAAGACTGTTTGCATTGATTCAGGACTCGACTGCCTAAGAAGAAACGCTTAGAAAACCGCTATTTTTCGTCGCTTCCAGAGAGAGAGAAGCCATGACGAGAGGGACACACTGGCTCATTAACTATAAGACTGTAGTATTATTAAAATCAAGGGGAAGCGCTAAACCCGGAGGATTATACAGCGCCTGGGGGGGATGTGGAAGGCATTCAGGCTTAATTCGGGGAACTGGAGCACAGATCCAATTCCCTAAATCAAGAGCCCCTCACCAACATCAAGGAACCTTCCTTGAGGGGTAAGACTGTAGTAGTAATAATGCTTCCTGTTCTCGCTAATAATAAAAAATACAGTAATAATACAATAATAAAAATGCAGTAATGATAATACAAATAAAGAAAGTGGCATACAGCGCCTGGAAAAGGAGAGGTCATGAAGCTTCTTTCGGAGGAACTGGAAGGAAGATCCTTGGATCAGGAAGCCTTCATCAGCAACGAGGCACCTCTCTTGATGCTGTCAGATTTACGTAACTTGTGTTACTGACGTGAATAAAGAGCTCGGGAGGGGGGGGGGGTTCCTTGCATTAGTCAAAGTCTTTGACTTTAATCCAACCTGAATACCTTCCCAGGCGCTGTGTGGCCCCTTCTGGTTTAGCTCTTTCCTATTAATAGAATAATAATGGTAATAATAATAATGGTAATAATAATAGTAACACTAATAATAATAACAATAATAATAAAGCTGGTGGAAATTTGATTTAATATATCCAGAGATGTATAAGAGATTTAATAGAATAAATAATATGGTTAAATATAGTCAGGTAGAGAGACAGACAGACAGACCATTCTCTCCGACATTCTAATGACTTCAGGCCCTCCCAGTAATTTAGATGCTCGAGTGAGTTTATACGAGCTGTGAAGGTCCTGTGCATATTATCCAGCTCACCAGTTTCTCCTGCCTTGAAGGAGGTCGTTTGTACACAGCATTAGTCAGCCGCCTAGAGAGAACGAGTGACCTTGCATCTCTTGTTTTCAAGGTTCTAGTTATCCAGCCTATCATTATCCTTGCAGTTGCTCTTTGAACGTGAGATCTGAACATTATAACTCCTAGGTCTCTCACTTTTGGCTTACGTTCTGTAGAGACATGTAGACAAACGCCGACAGAGACACCTAGAGAAACAGAGACGCTGATAGAGAGGAGACACATGGAGAGACATGTAGATACAGAGAGATATTCTGAATAGAAAACTACTTGCATAACGAGATATCATTGAGCTGTAGAAAACGAAAACACTGTGGATTTGTAGCTCAAGTAATAAAAAGAGAAGTTCAGTTGGAGTTGGCACACAGTACCTGAGTAATACTTCTAATACAGAAGATGAAGCAATCTCTCAACGACGCTCTTCTTTATTATGCAGATAACTCAAAAAAACAACTCTAGTATAGAATTCCTTTAATGAAAATGCACATATTCTCTCTCTCTCTCTCTCTCTCTCTCTCTTTCTCCAATCTTTGCACAAAAATATCATTGGCTGTATATGTCAAGCCGAGGCACTGTTGTACTCTTTGCAAGCAGTGGTGAAGGGTGGGGGAAGACTGGGGTATGAGTGGAGGGAGGAGGGGGGTATGAGTGGAAGGGGGGAGGTGTGCAGGGTATGAGTGCTGGATGGTGGGACATCCAATCCCTTTAGGAAGATAGTGTGGTGGGCGAGGTGAGAGGGGAAAGTTGTCGGGAAAAGGTTTGGAGGGGACCAGAGGGTAGGTAGAGGGGGGAAAGGGAGTGAAGGGGAGAGGAAGGAGGGTGGGTCATGGGAGAAAGGGAGGGGAAAGGAAAGGATAGAGGAGGAAAAGGGAGAGGAAAGGATGGAGGGTGGATCAAGAGGAAAAGAAGGGAGGGAATGTCGGTGGAGGGTTGAGAGAAATGGAAATGGAATATAAGGGAGGAAACTGGAGAGAGGAAAGCCAACATAAGAGAGAGAAAATAGTGTTGAGAAAAGGGGAAGATGTATAAGAGATTTCAAGGGGATGTGAGGAAGTGGATGAGAGTTTAAAGGAAAATGGAGATGGAAGATGACCCAGGAAGAAAGCCTGCGAAATTGTGCGCAGGATGAAAGTAAAGGTGGAAGAAGGCTTAAGCGAAATGAAGGAGGTGGAGGTGAAAGGTTGACAGGAAGAATAATGAAGAGTATGTAATAGGTAAAATAATAATGATGGAGAGGGTAAGCAGGGGAGGGTGAAGTAGGAAGCAGGATGCAAGGAGAAAGAAAGGAAGTGGAAGGAAACGTTGAGACTTTAAAAGAAATATAACGTTATCGTGTCTGTTCTCTTCCTCCTTTTATTCTATAGTCTTGAGCTTCACATCCTTCAATTTCTCTCTCTCTCTCTCTCTCTCTCTCAGTACCCTGTATTTTTCAGCTATAAAATCAATTTTGTTGCAAACCTTCGTTTCTATGTTCTTGTATATTTACTCTACCATGGTCATGGAGTAGTGCTAAGCCCGTATGCTGTGTTATAATATGTATGGGTTCCACATAGACGCCTCAAAGCTGAGAATCAGCAGTCATATGCCGCGCAGATTCCCTTGAATGTTGCTCTGCTTAGGTTTGAGAACGCCATGTTCATTTTTTTCTGGGTTTAGCATCTGCCGGCGACGTTACACAGTTTACATTACTTTTCTGTTCACTTACCCCATGGGCGTACTTGTCAAAGGATTTTACAAAACCACTGTATACAACATTTGCATTTTGCTTGCTTTCAAGTGCATCTGGTAAATGATACCGAGAAAATGGATTAAATAAGAGACGTGAGTTAAGTGTTATGCGATGCTTAGAGTTCTCTTGTTTTTATTTTCGAGAATGGCTCCTCTCTCATATACATTCTATCTCCTTGTTACCGCTCAAGCTTCCATTATCTTGTATTTTACTGGGATTGAATTCCGGTAACCATTTTTTTCAGCCTTTCTTAAATTCTCTCTAGGCCTTTTTTGTAGTTGTATCAAGAGAGCTGTCAACGGATATAATCTCCATCGCTTAATGTGCTGAACGACTCGCATAGGTTTAGTTCCTTGCAAATATATAACAATTTATGTGTTAGACGGGGAATTTTGCCTCCGAAAGAATGCTGTTGTCCAGACATACTCTTCTAATATTAATAAATGGTTATGATTATAACGTTAATTTTGAACGGGTGGACCGGTAAACCAGCGGAAGGTCTCGGTCAGATGACCAACAGCTCCGGCTATGGGTCATCATGAGACTAACCCAAGTCAGGATACACTTGCCTTGTTTCCTGACAAACCTTACCTAATACTTTTGTCTCTGACGGTGATCTACTAATCTGAATAATTTCACAGAAGATGCAGACCAGGACTATTGATCCTTAATTTATTTGGGTTGCTGAATATTTAGACAAGTGGTCTACTAAGCCCAGCTGCAACTTCCCTCAGAATTCACTACACTGTAATATCTGGTCTAATTGCTTTTAATGTGACCAACACCATCAGAAAGTTGTTTACTTTCTCGCTTGATATCTCGATATCTGCTGTTCCTGGGATCTTCTCTCTTCCTCTTTCCATTCTAATGAAGAGTCAGGCCCTACTGTTCTTCATAAGTCAGAAACCAAAATTAGGTTTCCCTGCTGGGACAGTAGTTCCTGGATGAAAGGTGGTGAGGTTGCCTGCTGGGGCAGTAGTTCCTGGATGAAAGGTTGTGAGGTTGCCTGCTGGGTAGTTGCTCCTGGATGACAGGTGGTGAGGTTGCCTGCCGGGGCAGTAGTTCCTAGATGACAGGTGGTAAAGTTGCCTGCTGGGGCAGTAGTTCCTGGGAGGTTGGTAGTGAGGTTGCCTGCTGAGGCAGTAGTTCCTGGAAGGCGGGTAGTGAGATTGCCTGCTGGGAGCAGTAGTTCCTGGACGGCGGATGGTGAGGTTGTCTGCTGGGGCAGTAGTTCCTGGAAGGCAGGTAGTGAGGTTGCCTGCTGGGGGCAGTAGTTCCTGGAAGGCAGGTAGTGAGGCTGCCTGCTGAACGAGGTAATATCATCTATCAATCTAACTTGGGAAAGTAAGCCGCCGCCCTCATACCACCAGCCTCTCTGGGCTTAGCACACTGATTGGATGCTCATACAAAAAACTCTGTATTTTTCGCTTTTCCACTGAGTGGATTTTCTCATCAGTGTCTCACTTGTGATTATATAGTGATGACTAATTTTAACAAAATAATAATAATAATAATAATAATAATAAAATTATGATAATTATTACCACTACCTAAAGACGGTGCCGGATCAGCCGGGCTGTGGTTCGTACGTTGGATTACTTGCGGCCAGCAGTAACAGCCTCGTTGACCAGGCCCTGATCCACCGGGAGGCCTGGTCGTGGACCGGGACGCGGGGACGTTGATCCCCGGAATTCCCTCCAGGTAGACTCCAGGTACCACTATGACATCAACTAATACTACTTACAAATACTATTACGATTACTACTACAACTATGAGGTCAATTAATACTACTACTACTACAAATAATAATAATAATAACGCTAATAATGTTACCTTTGTTTGTAATTATATTTTAGCTCAGCCTTTTAATTACAGTGGAACCTCAAATTTCGAACTTAATCCGTTCCAGGAGCTAGTTCTAAATTCGAAGTCTGAAATTTGAAGCAATATTTCCCATAAGAAATAATGGAAATACAATTAATCCGTTCCAGAAACCCAAAAATATTCACACAAAAAATACATTTTATGGAGATTAAATACAGTTTTACATATAACAAATACTATAGTTTTTAATTATGTATAGTAATACATATAAAATAACATTTTTACTTACCTTTATTGAAGATTGGTGATGGCATCTGGAAGATAGGGAGGAGGAGAGAGGGAGAGTTGGGGTTAGTGTTTGGAAGGAGAATCCCCCTCCATGAGGACTTCAGGTAAAGCCCTCTCTGGGGTTACTTCCCTTCTCTGTCTTTTAATGCCACTAGGACCAGCTTGAGAGTCACTGAACATCTGTCTCACAAAATAAGTGTCCACAGTCCTCTGTTTCTGGCACTTCTTTAACATTTCCCTAAAATGGGACATGATTCTGTCACTGAACTTGTTGCAAAGATGGCTTGTTTCAGCTTGCTCAGGGTGGTACCTCTGCACAAACATTTGGACATCATTCCACTTGGCACAAATCTCCTTAATCTTTGAAGAAGGCACCTCATCCACTCCCTCTTCCTCCTCCTCTGATGCAAGTTCCTCAGCTGTGGTCTGATACTGCTCCAGATGAAGCTCTTGCAGCTCTTCAGTGGTTAGCTCTTCCCTGTGGTCCTCCACCAACTCTTCCACATCCTCACCACTCACCTCCAACCCCAGGGTGTTCCCCAATGCCACAATAGAGTCCACAACAGGCAGAGGGTCAGCTGGGTCAGGATCAGCCTCAAACCCTTCAAAATCCCTCTTTTGGACACAATCTGGCCAGAATTGTCTCCAAGCAGAGTTCAAAGTCCTGGAAGTCACTCCTTCCCAAGCCTTACCTTACTGCGCAGTTACCTGCACTATTTTGAATGTTGCTTTCACTACTTCATGTTTGGGCAGGACAAGTCATCGTTACTTGCAGTGGTACACATTTTAATATCTTCGGGATTCTACATAAATTCTGTGTTTCCTACTTGACTTTCAGCATTCACTGTGTGTAAGATATAGTTACCCCCATCCCCCCACGAAGTGGTCTACCTTGAATGCAGGTCTTGTTTTGCATGTATGCAACTTGCGTAAATCAGTTTCTTTCGGGGTTTGTAGCTCTGTTCCTTAATGTTTTATGTTTATTCTTCCTTGTTGTTTAATGGCCCAGTCCTTCCTGAGTGAAAGTATTTTCTTCTGTGTAAAGCCATCCTACCTCTGTGAGAAATGGCCGGAGAAGGAAAGAGGGGTAGAATGAGGATGCTTTAAGCTTCCCATGTGGGTCGCATCCTGAGGGATGCGACCCACAACAGTCGAACTCCCTCAAATGACCTAATTCCTTTCACTCAGTGAATGTGAACCAGTGAAGTAAACTGAGGTATCAGTACCAGTGCCACAGGGAACACAGACACAGATGTGGATCTCATAGTGTGTGTTGTATGTACGTGTGTAGTGTGTTTGCTTCAATCTTGTTGTAGGGATTAAGTGTTCTCGACTGGTGGTCTTAAGGATTCGCGTGTACTCGTGTAGCCGATACGATTTAAATTCAGTAACCAAACCAACTAACCATACACAGAGGTGCATATATATATATATATATATATATATATATATATATATATATATATATATATATATATATATATATATATATATATATATATATATATGGAGGTACCATCCCTAGAACTGGACTAGGGTCCCTCATCCTCAGAGAAGACAATAAACGTACCTCAGGGAAAAACTCAATACTAAATATTATTCATTTTGGAAGGAAGTACAGAATATGAGAGAGAGAGAGAGAGAGAGAGAGAGAGAGAGAGAGAGAGAGAGAGAGAGAGAGAGAGAGAGAGAGAGAGAGAGAGAGAGAGAGAGCCAACAATGGCCCAGGTTCACCAAGTGTCTTGGGTCAGAATTAATGTCCGTCATTTATTACGTTATCGACGGCCAGAAATTGAATAAATTGCTTTTTCGCGAGGCAAAAATGCGTCGAGAATTATTTACGAGGACGTTAGAGGCTTCTGACGAGGTCGAACATCTTTATTGTCTACAGACAAATTGCAAATAGCCTCTTTCTGTCGGGTGAAATTTTTACTCTTTGATACCACGTTAAATACGATCCTTGAAAAAAAAAATCCCATTCATTTTCTTTTCCAGGTTGATAAGTCTCAGCTTTTTGCCCGATTACTAATTTGTATCGAATTTATAAAAAGAAGAAAATCAATAGATAATATAGTTAAGATTTTTGGATTACGATAAATATACACCTGAATTATGTTTCATGTGAATTGCTTCATTTATGTTGTTCGTTGTGATTTGTTGTAATTTCCTTTCTCGTTGTCTTGTGACACACAAGGAGTAAACCAGACCAGGTGGACTCACTCACTCACTCACTCTCTCTCTCTCTCTCTCTCTCTCTCTCTCTCTCTCTCTCTCTTGAGGAGGAAGACTTGTTGGCCAGTCTCGTAGGTAGAGAAAACTCTTATATCGTAGGACTGATTAGCTCTTTTTACAGCTATAAATCTTTGTTGAGAACTTTGTTAGCGCTTTGCATAGTTTTACAGACATATGTTTAAACTTCGAAAAGCTCTATTTAGGACTTCATAAAACCTTTTTTGGAGGCTCTATCTCGAGAGAAACGTAGTCAAAAGAATCAACATTTTGCTCTGCACATTGTGCCTTTTTTTGGAATAGACCTGAGTGAACTAGATTAATTTCCCTGAGTAGTGCTGGAAATGGAGTACGCATACTGAGCACAGCTGCCTACCGCCGACAGTAATTAAGTGAAAAACACCACAGCTGTAGTTCTGGTGTTCACTTATGAAGTTCCTCGCAGAGTGTGACCTTGCCACAATATAAGTTTGCTCTGCTCCTGTGCCTCTCCTTTACGTACATGCTATTGTTATGGAAAAAAAACGAAGGTACTTAAGGCGAGTCTTCATTAGTCAGTGTTTCTCTTCAGTGCGAATCTTCATTTATAATCAAGGAGAGAGACTAAAGCCTTGAGGATTATACGGCTCTTGGGGAAGAGGAAGGGAGGGGAGGATTCATATTTGACCTGAGAAGGGGAAAGTATATCCAGTACCTATGTTATTGTCCAGTAAAGGCTGGGCTACCTATGGTTGCTTCCGGGAGTCATTGCTTACACGACCCGTCACGGACTTAATCTTAAACTTCATAAGGCTCTTTCTGTTACCTCATTAGATATGTGTCAGTATTGTTCACAGCCTATCATGAATAACCCTCTTGACCCAAATGTGCAATATATTTTCAGAAATGGATATCTGCAGGCTGTAGATAATGCCTTTTCATTATTTGTATATCTGTATGATGCAACATACTTTGCGATACTAAGTAACGAATTCCCAAAGATATCATTAAAAGTTAGACTGAAAGCGTGCGACTTAATGGGGTATTGCCTAGCAGTTGTATGTTTGATACTACGTAGTATAAAGAATACTGCCACCTGGCGGAGAAAAACACTCCACTCCGTTTATCATGTTAACATGCTCATGTTAAAATATCGCTCTCTTAACATGCAACAACGGTGACACGTTGAAAGAATCTGTGTTCCAGCTCCGTTTTCATTCAGTTAACTATACATTTTGTTATTCATTTATGATAACTATATCCTAAAGGACCATAAACTAATATGTCTATTTTTGTCTATTCACCAACACCTGTGGAAACACACACACACACACACACACACACACACAAACATATCCCTCATCATACTTCCTCACACATTATCTCTCTCACTAATTCAATCACCGTCTCTTCCACACTCGCATAATACCTCTTCTGCAGTTTACCAAAGCTTTTCCCCTTCCCCTCTCTGCTCTTCTCTGTCTCCCCTCTTCCTGATATATTCTCCATGTTCTTCAATTTGATTTTCTACATTGCCCCCTTACCCTCCCTACTCCCTTCCTCTATTTTCTCCGTCATTAACTCTCCTCAGAGGTGATTTTCTCTCGCCAACACACACACACACACACACACACACACACACACACACACATACACACACACACACACACAAAAACTACCAGGCAAAGTGTCTATAGACAAGTGCCTTTGACAACTAGTAACTACAAACACACACACACCACACAAAACATATGTATTTTTCCTCTCTCTCTCTCTCTCTCTCTCTCTCTCTCTCTCTCTCTCTCTCTGATCAACTCATCCTCTTGTCAGGTTATAATGGCACTAGCTCCTCTAAATGTTTTCCCCTGCGCTCGCTAGTCTATTAGAAATCTCATTACTCTAAGTATTTATGAATAAGGGAAATTACTGTTTCAGGTTCCATCAGTGACGATGTAGTTTTAAGTCCATGTCAAAGAAGGAAGACACAATGCCACGTTGAAACAATAATCTAGTTACCAAATGGCTTAAATTCGAATTATCTGTAGAAAAAAAATAATTAACATCAAGGATTTGTGGAATAACTGTAGGAACATAGACTACATGGCTGAGAAAAAAAGCCAATTGATTTGATTTTTCTAAGATTTTTCTGAAACTTAATAATTAGTGTAGGTGATGGTATAAATATCACAATACAAAATTTTCCTACATAGATGGACCAAGATTTGCTACATGTCTTACAAAGATGAAGAATTAAAAGGAAATATTTCTCGATTCGATCTTGACGAGACATGCTGAAACAGGAAATGATTCCATTTATGGGGGATACATCCGCCTAGAGCTAAGGTGACCTATTTATGGGGAGATACGTCCTCCTAGAGCTAAGGTGACCCATCGTCGAGGAGCTCCTAGGAGTGGGGAATGGAGAAAATATCTCCATTCAAGAGCCTTATAATTACTCTTGAATGGAGCCCTTGTAAGGCTCTGATCTGTCTCCCAACTCCCTTTGAGTTGGAAGACAGGTCAAATTAAACTTTGAATACCTATAGCAGCCTTATCAACAATTTTTCGAAAAGCAGTATTTGAGTAATCATCAGCCTTCGAAAAATTATAGACAAAAACATTAGAACACAATAAAACAACTAAATACAAACTGTAGGTAGGATAAAGGTAGTTGTTGATTTCATAGAGCTTTGGGCCAACTTAAGAAGTGATAGAAATCTACACTGCAGATGTCCCCTCAAGGAAGGTTCCTTGATGTTGGTGAGGGGCTCTTGATTTAGGAAATTGGATCTGTGCTCCAGTTCCCCGAATTAAGCCTGAATGCCTTCCACCCCCCCCCCCAGGCGCTGTATAATCCTCCGGGTTTAGCTCTTCCCCTTGATTATAATAATAATAATACACTGCAGATAGAAATGGAGTTGGAAATAGAGTTGGAAATGTTAAACTTATTCGAGTTTTACAGGAAAGTTTAAGAAATCTGATATTTAGAGATGATGAAGAGAGGGAGAGATGAAGTGGTAAGATGTGAGAGATGGATAATGTGAGGAAGAGAGAGAGAGAGAAGGATACGAGTGAGGGAGAGAGGGTGTGAATGATGATGTGTGAGGGAAAAGAGGGAGGATGTGAAAGAGACAGGAAAGGATGAGGAGTAAAAGGAAGGGTGAAAGGTAAAAGTGTGTGTGAAATAAACCTTAGCTACGTCTGAAACCTTCAGAACAATAATATCAAACCTAACACCATCACCCTCTTCATTTCCCCACATGTTGAAAGCTCTTCTACCCAGTAATTGCTCCATCTTTTTTTTTTTATTTTTTTTACACTGCGGTCTTCTCCAACTGAACCGATAATTCATACAGGAGAAGGTGTTACTAGCCCCTTGCTCCCGGCATTTCAGTCTCCTATTTCGACTCACACACGGCTTACGGAGGAAGAATTCTTCTCCACTTCCACATCTTGTGTACATGCAGTCACATGGATGTACATGTATTAATTTCTTCCAGAATCATACGCTGGGAAAATATGAGGTACTCACGTCTACATCGAGGAACGGAAATGCAAACCTCCAATTTCTAGGATCAAGAAACCCTTCACCAGCATCAAGACATCCTAAAAGGTATTAATAATTCCAACCGGTACGGGTGATAATGCTATCTTTCATAGACGCCAGAGATTATTTAAGGTGGGGGAGTGGAGCATATTGAGCGAATAGTGCATGCTCAAGGTCCAATCAATACTCATTTTAATTCCTTTTCAGCGCATTACCCAGCGTCAATTTCTGAACAAACGAGCATACTGATAGAAAAGACCGCAACCGGTTGGCATTGGAATGTCTGCGAACTGCGTAATACTCAGATCTAGACGCATTTTGCGCATGATGTGAGGAAGAGTTACAAAGTGAGACTTCTGACGTGTATTGAGTTTTTGCAGCTTGCTTGTCGAAGGTCGAGAGTGACCATGGTGCTATTAATATCTTGTTTGTTTTGCTTGAGCGATTCATTAAATGGCTTTTTTAAATCACTGTTGAGCCAAACTTCACCAATATGCAGTCAGTTAATGTCGTTAAATGTTAAGGTTTGCTGGTTTATTAAGTTAAAAGCATTCTGACTACCCGAGTCATTAAGGCTGTAAGTTACCAGTGTGCCACCAGTAAAAGAATTCTCTAATACATTTAATAAGATCCATAATTAACTTCCATCAGATATACACTGAGGTAAACATCTTCTTCTGTACAACTTCGCTAAGTGTTAGGCTTCAACCATTAATTTGCACATCTTCAGCAGTGAATCTGCACATCAGTAGTGACGTTATGCTGTCTAGAAACCATCCGTATTTCCTGAACTACAGACTAATATTATATTCCTGGAGAAATTTTAACCCCACTTGGATTACACAGCACCAGGGAAATGGAATGTAATTACCAAATATCTAAGGTGAAGGGTTGCTTCAGTTTCTTGAATTAAGAAGCATTCACCAAATTCCAGGAAGCAAATATAACCAACATATGCTTGTCCCTGGCATATATAACCGACTCGGATATAACCATTGCACCTCAAAGCGGTGGGCATTTTTATTCCATTTACTAGTGAAGTCTGCTACACAGGTGAGTGAGGCCTACCAAAGACACATGGTAGAAAGAGCTTTTAGTGGGACAACGTTTCGCTCTGTTTAGAGCTTTATCATGTAACGTTTCGCTCTGTGTAGAGCTTTATCATGTAATGTTTCACTCTGTGTAGAGCTTTGTCTAGTTGATAAGACGTGCAACAGTTATGTACCCTTACACTGAAAATTTTCTCCTGCACAATAAGTTTCTTCAGTCGAACACAAAAGAGGCAACAGAAGCAGTAGAGATGGAAAGATGTCATCAGTCCATCACCCTCGAAGACGCAGTTTTGAGGTGTTCAGTCCCTCAGCCTGGAGAAGAGTTCTGAGCCACAGACTGGAACAACGTGAAGCTGGAGTAACAGAATGGAGATTTACGTACTGTCGAAGGTTAGGTGGAGACAGTCTTAATAACAGGAGAGGTAAGATTGTAAACACAGAGATTGTAACAAACTTACCACTCTTAACTAGTGGTCTGGGAAACAAGTTGCCGATGATGCTCACTGTACCAAAACATCATTGTGCTGCGGCGTCCAGCAATGAGAATATGTTGGTATACAATACAAACAGATTGATAAGACACACGTGCGACAGTTAGGTATCTTTATCCTGAAACGTTTCGACCAGACAGTAGGCTTCTTGTAAATGAATGGTTCAAAGAACCGACATGTTGTTAAATTAGACATATGTGCAACTCTTGGGTATCTTTATTGAGGAAACGTTTCGCCACACAGTGGCTTCATCAGTCCATACAAAGGATAAACTTGAAGAACAGGAGGAGAATGAGGTAATCAGTCCCTCAGCCTTGAGTCGATGTGGTCAGTCCATCAATCTTGAATAGAATACGGCACAGGAGCGGAGAAGCAGCTTATAAACGGTATGGCAGGAGAGGAGCAGCAGTCGTAGGTGGTGTCACATTTGTCCAATGTGGAAGTAGGTCGTGCCCAAGGGGTAGACAAGCGATGAATTCCCAAGTATTATAAGCTGCTTCTCCTCTCCTATTCCGTATTCTATTCAAGATTGATGGACTGACCACATCGTCTCAAGGCTGAGGGACTGATTACCTCATTCTCCTCCTGTTCTTCAAGTTTATCCTTTGTATGGACTGATAAAGCCACTGTGTGGCGAAACGTTTCCTCAATAAAGATACCCAAGAGTTGCACATGTGTCTAATTTAACAGTAGGCTTATCAACTTGTCGGTATTGTTTACCATTATCATATTCACAGCTTTATCCTGTCATGACTTGAGAAAATTTTAATAGAGAGAAATTTTACGTTCCCAAAATTTTTTTCAAATATGCTATATTGACACAATAAATGTCTGTTTAAGTCATTATAGAACTATGGAAGACATCAGAGGTGTACAGTGGTTAGAGAGATCTGTGGATGTCTAAATATACCAAAAATATTAAGGAGAGGTCTATAGAGATCTTCAAGATGTCAAAAGATCTCTATGGATCTATTTAGGTTTCTTTAAAGGTTTGTAGAAGTCTGATGACTCACTAGCTCGCTCTCTCTCTCTCTCTCTCTCTCTCCATCTCACACAGAAGCCTTTTTTCTCATCTCTAAATTCTACTTTCATATTTTTTCATTTAATTTTTCACTTCAATTTCATAATTTCTTTATTATTACTTCTCTACACTTTTATGTCGTATTATTTCCTTCTGCATTACGTATTTTTTTCATTCCACCTTCCTTCTATATTTTTTCTTAATGCATTCTTTTTTATAATTCTTTTCCCGAAGTCGCTCTTCCCTCTTCTGTTCCCTTACCTTCCTCCTTTTCTGCATTTTTCTCCACCTATTCTCCCTCTTCGCCCCCTTTGTTTCCCTTTCTGCCTCCTCCTTCCATTTCATTTTCTCACCATTTCCAATACCACTCTCTTTTCAACTCTTCCGATCCTTCCCCCCGGCTTGTAAATTTCCTTCCGCCCCACTCTCCTTTCTCTCTGTCTCCTTTTCTACCTTTCGCTTTCCTTGCTCTAAGGCTCTTCCTTTCCTCCTTTCCCTCTCTTCCTGTTTTGTACCTCTTGTTCTCTTTACTCTCTTGCTCCTCTTCTCCTTCTCTTTACTACTCCTATCTCTTTTCCTCTCGCCCTTACAATCACCATTTATTTTTTCATTTATCTTCCTCTTGCTTATCACTCTCCGAAGGATAATCGAAATACCCAGAAAAAGTGCAGAGTGAGAGAGAGAGAGAGAGAGAGAGAGAGAGAGAGAGAGAGAGAGAGAGAGAGAGGCAAGCGACCTCTTCCTCGCCAGCACCTTCCTCTCATACACTATCCATGTTCCTCTCCCATCTTCGACCCATCCCATTTCCCTACCTCTTTCTCTCCCTTGTCCCTGGAACCATCCATCTCCAGCAGGGAGACCCACACACCCGACATACTAAAAAAAACAGAGACCAACACACGCGAAGCTTCCGCCATCGACTGGCAGAAGCAATTTGTGTAGGGTAGCAGGTCTGCCTCGCCGATTTACGAGGCTGCGCCCACATAAATACAGAAAAATAGCTCTCACACTGACCTGTCCTGACCCGTGTGCCCTCTCTTCCAAATATTACATGTTTGCTGAGGTCAAAGGCCAAGATTATGATCACCTCAGCTATATATATATATATGCAATAAGATCACAGTAAACAGGTGATTTCGGAATATGCAAAACAATAGAGAAATTCCAAGCGCTTTCGTGACTACTCACATTATCAAGGAACAATGTGAGTAGTCACGAAAGCGCTTGGAATTTCTCTATTCTTTCACAGTGGTTGATTTGCATATATATATATATATATATATATATATATATATATATATATATATATATATATATATATATATATATATATATATATATATATACACACGACAGTGATTGGTACATACATCTGTCGCCCTCAGAGATACACAACTCAGTACCCACTTAGACACATTATCCTAAGCAACTTGAGTGTGAGGGAAGTATATACAATCTCATCAGTGATACAAACCCGGATGCACTCGGGTATTATGTGCTTGAGTGTGTGGGATATTGTCATCGGGTGCCCTCCGACCTGCTGCTGGCCTCAGCATGACATTTACAAGTCCAAGGGATAAACCCTAGCAGTCATGCACCTTCTGAGAAATATGAGACTTTCAAGAAATGGGATTCTTTAGACCGAGAGTCCTACCCGTTAACCGCTTCAAAAAAAAAATCACCTTAACGTGATCTTGCCGGAGATGCTATGTATTCTATGGTACACTAAGAAAAAACGCAATAGGTGTCTGGGGCCCAAGACTGTTCAACAGCCTCCCACCAGCAATAAGGGGCATTACCGGTAGACCCCTGGTTGTCTTCAAGAGGGAGCTGGACAGATACCTAAAGACGGTGCCGGATCAGCCGGGCTGTGGTTCCTTGTTGGATTGCGTGCTGCCAGCAGTAATAGCCTCGTTGATCAGGCCCTGATCCACCGGGAGGCCTGGTCATTTACCGGGCCGCGTTGAGCCCCGGAATGCCTTCCAGGTAGACTCCAGGTAGCTGGTAGACTTCAAATTATCCTACCGCTGCAAGTGTTGGAACAATTTTTCAAAAAAAAAAAAAGGAAAAAAATCCAATAAATCGCTTTACAGGAAATTACAGTAATAGTTATAAGCAGTTATTAGTTTATTTTAAGGCTGTCCGAAATGTTCTGTATTGGAGTATGTCAGCGTCAGTCATTACTGAATCAACTGTATTTCGACATCAAGACACACACCCCTTGAAAGGGCCTACCCCTTGAAGGACCTTCCCCTTGAAGGGACCTACCCCTTGAAGGACCTACCCCTTTAAGGACCTACCCATTGAAGGACCTCCCCCTTGAAGGACCTACCCATTGAAGGACCTTCCCCTTGAAGGGACCTACCCTTTGAAGGGACCTATCCCTTGAAGGGACCTACCCCTTGAAGGGACCTACAGTGTCAAGCTAGCCGGATACAAGGTCAAATACACACTTGGGAAACTACAGTATCAGTGTAGCCTGGATACGTAATCAGATACACACTATCTTTCGATACCGGGCCGCGGGGGCGTTGATCCCCGGAATAACCTCCAGGTAACCAGTATTGTGGCATTTGAAAAAGATTCTTAATGAAGTGTTGTGGACTTATCCAGTATTGGCATGTCCTGGAAGAATCCATCTTGTCAAGTTAAGGAAAGAGAGAAGAGACAGCAGGAGAGAAGGAGTGAGGGACTGGAGAAATGGAGGATGGGTGGACTGAGAGATGGAAGGGATGAGGGAGAGATGAGGTGTGAGACGGAATGGTAAGTGACGAGAGAGGCGGGGGACGGGAGGAGTGATGGAGGGAAAGGGGTTGGGAGAGTGGGATGTGGGAGAGGATGGATGATGGATGGTTGGGGAGAGGGGGAAGTGAGTTCACAGAAAGTAGGAGAGGGTGGAAAGTGAATAAGGGAAGGGGTGAGGGAGAGGAGAGATGGAGGAGGGAATGGGTAACAAGGGAGATGTGAAGGAAAGGAGAGGCGATGAAGAAGAGGAGTGAAGAAGTGTGCTGAGGGAAGGGTGTGGGGGACAGTGTGTGAAGGAAGAAAATCGCTCAGATACTATCGCACTTCCTCTCCCTCACAGATTAAAGAAAATAAAAATATATATATCTATACTATACTACTATAATATATATATATATATATATATATATATATATATATATATATATATATATATATATATATATATATATATATATATATATATATATATATGCAAGACAAGCCACGGGGGTGGAAATCTTTATCTCATTTACTTTCACACTCAGCTCACTTTCTCAAAATGTGCCAATACAATTAATTTAAAACATATATAACAAAAGTATGCGAAAATATTATCCTATTACCAATAATACTCATAAATCGAAAAAAAAAATATGATGCAGTACAATACTAAAAAAAAAAATTGGTTGTAACAGTTGACACAATTAAACTGCATGATAAAATTTAAGTGCTTTTTCAAATTGTTTCGCTTAGATACAGGTAAATTTTCATTACGGCTGTCCATGTTAATCTCTCTTTTGTTCATTTTCATTCAAACTACAAATGAGTATTGTCTGAAAAAAGGACCAGGGGAAAAAATAGGCAAGTTGATTTTTAATTTATGATCAAAGTTTGGTTTTGGGAGCGAACGTGAGAGATAGAGAGATAGATAGAGAGAGAGAGAGAGAGAGAGAGAGAGAGAGAGAGAGAGAGAGAGAGAGAGAGAGAGAGAGAGAGAGAGAGAGAGAGAGAGAGAGGGAGAGAGAGACAGACAGAGAGAAGGGGGAACTAGCTCTCATGCAATACAACTCCTTTCAAACCTTGAAAAATCCTAAAAAAAAAAAGAATATTCTGCAGAGATGCCTTGTCTGTGCTCTGACGTACATGTCAATGCTCTTGAGGTCGTCTACGTAGCCCAACATCACGAATAATGGAATGACTGCTATTACGCCACAAGACTGGCAGCTATCAATGACTATACTCTGGTTGTCTCTTTCTCAACGACATCCCTCCGTCAGCGAGCATTCATCAAAATTATGGCTCATAGATGGCGATGATATCGCCCACTATTCTAAAACTATCATAAAACGTTCACGTGCTTTGAGAGAGAATAACATTTTCTTGCTTTTAAAATGCTTTTCTCTAAATAGAAAAATGGGGAGGATATGAGAAGGGATGAAAGGGGAGAAGGGAAGGGGAATGGGGAACGAGAAGAGTAAATGAAGGGAGGGGGAGAAAGGAAAAAGAATAAATCGTAAAGGAACGGGAGAAAGAGGGAGAGGATGAGGTTCTGTGGGGCAGGGAGAAACCTAGTTGTGGGAGAGTAATTACTTGGTTCATTAATTCCCGAGTTTTATTTTTCTGATTTGAATTTGTATTTTCCGTTTATCTCCGCCTCTCCGCGCGTGTTTCTCTCTCTCTCTATCTCTCTCTCTGCCATATATCACAGGAAAAAGATTGCAAACCAAAATTTGCTTTAACGATTCATCCAAAGATGTCTTGCCACTGCTCACTGACCAGCAAGAAGTGAGCCACCTGCACTAAGCACATCCAGTAGTAATACCCATTGACATCTAGGCGAGGCCGCCGCTTCCACCAGCATATGGCAAAGGGGGTAGGAAAAGCCTTACACAACGAAACAAAACACCAACACCTAAATAGCATCTGGCTCCTTATTTGCAGCTGAATACGATATGAAAATACCCTGGCCACGAAATTTCCACAGTAGGGGTTGAAAGTGACGCTTAAAACATTACTACAATAAGCAACGACGTCACTTTAAAACACCTAGAGATGTTGGACATTAATAAATCAAGAAGACCGGGTGAACTACTAGTTAAAATCATCAAAAATCTAGAAGCTAAACGTGTATCCACTAGAAGCATAAAATGTATATAAATTAAAAAAAAAAACGCAGTCTCAATAAAAAAGTTAGTGCCAGTGTACCAGATGACTCCACTAACGTTTATTCACTCAGGACAGGAAGTGTCTGCCGTCCTCGTGCACACTAAACACCTACGTGCAGCTGTGTGTGCCAGGTGCGAGCCAGGGAAGGTTTCATTTGTTTCTGAGACGCACAATGCCCAGATGTATGTCTGTCGCTGCACGATCCAAGAATGGCATCCCAGTTTGCCTAACCCCAGCCCCCTGCATCTCAGTATAAGCGATTGGAAAAATGCAGAGTGCGGCGGAAGTTTGTGATGCGGTTAATTATCAGCGTTGAAGATTTGAAGCAAGTCATAAGTGAAGTTTATAAATCATACGGAAATTAATGTCCCAGTTCCTTCAGTTAAAAAAAAAAAGAAAATTAGGACATACACAGCCCATATCTAATTCAAATATTCCATTAAGAATCACCACTTTTGAAGTTAAACAGAAGAGGCATTCTCTTGTTATCCCGAAAAAACCACTATCTTGAAAATAGGAAAATCCATTCTTATTAAATTTAAACATAGTTTTCAGTTTTTTATGTTCTATTTTAAATTCTCTATAATCCTATAGGAAAAAAATATTTTAAAAATAATCCAATTTTTCAAAGCTTCTTAAAAAGATGGGAAAACTGGCACCCCCACAGATCAAAATCAGAGCAAAAAATACTTCCAGTTACGAGACACTTGCATTTAGGCTGTGAAGCTGATCACAAGTATTCTCAAGTTATTACAAGGGACACAAGTTATTTAATAAAACTAGCAAATTGAAATTTACATTGCCCAGAGTGTACGCCAAGATTTGTTTTAATAAAACCCTCCAATGGTGAAACTTTCAAGCCTATCTGAAAGGTAATTGCTCTGATTCCAACTATTCCGATTTTTTTTAGTAGTTTCACAAAAATTTAAAATTTGCACCTTCTAAGACTAAACTTACGAAATATCATAGAATGCACCATTACTAATATTCTGGAGCTGATCAGCTATGTAAGCGAACATCATTATTTATTCGATAAAACTGTTAAGTTTGGACTTATACCACCAAAATAACATCACGAAACTTGCCAATCAGAGGAGACATTTTCCCGATATTACTACTGTGCTATAACAACACTTACCTGTACGCAAGGAAAACTTAGAAGGTACTAAGCTACTCACCTGCCATGGGTTCAAACCCCGCCCGTTCCGTTTTTTTTTTTTTTTAAATTTCTGTTATTGCGATTTCGTGAGTCATGACAGATAGTAACCTGTCCCGAAGGTGCAGCAGCCATTAAATATTGAGGCCATTCAGGTGTAAACTGAAATTTATTTACCGTGATTTAATGGGGATAGGAATTTAATCCTATTTTATAGATTAAATGACAAAATCTGCACCTTCACACTTCAATTTGACTCTCTGTTGCCGTCGAATTAAGAGTCACCTTTTTTGAACCTTTGAAACTACACCACCGAGGGCTTTGGAAGTTACTGGGGTTATTCCAATATGTTAGGAATTAGTTATATGGCATTTGCACATGCCAGTTGTTCCAAGAATTTGGGCCCTGTTACCGTACACAAGCCATTGAGATTTTGAAGCAGATCGGATGAGGCGTTCTCGAGTTATGAGTATAAGAAAGCGAAAAGTTGGAAGAATATATCTGGCAGCCACTAAAGGTTCCTCCTAAGGGATACCTAATAATGACTGCTAGAGATCGATATATTGCCTCTGAAACCCAATTTCGTTTGGTGATATTTTGGACATCCTGTGGGCAAAAATGCAAATATGTGATGACTATAAAGATTCATGCGATGAATCTTGCAAGCATGACAGCTAAGAAGCTTACAGTATTAAGGTACATGTTGTACTTTCTTGCCAGTAAAGGCTGCAGAACTCTATATACCACAAGTTTGCTGTCACCTTGAACATGCATAACTTTGTCTGCTCCTTATATCATCTGTGACTTGGGGACAAGGAAGAGCTCCGTTCCAAAGATTTCTCTCTCTTCTCGTCCTCTCCTGATGTAAATATATCAGCAATGCAGTCTGTTGAGAAGAGATGCCTCTTGGCTTAACATGATTAGTATTTTTAAGATCTCCAACTTGGCTGAACTTCATGGATAACCGGAAAGCAACTATTAAACTGCTGCATTTTAACAGTACCATTCTCAAAGATTTCACTGAGTGATCATTCATCTTATGAATCTATTTGGAGTAATATATATCAGAATATAGGTATTAGAGAAGTGAAATGAACTGCCCAAATTAAAACTCTGAAATACATCTGGCTCCAAATTCCTA
>NC_091337.1:4658658-4671158 GCF_038502225.1 Cherax quadricarinatus | reverse complement strand
ACAGGTCTGTAGTTTAGTGCTTCATGTCTGTCTCCCTTTTTAAAAATTGGGATTACATTTGCCATCTTCCATACCTCAGGGAGTTGCCCAGTTTCAAATGATGTGTTGAAGATCTTTGTTAATGGCACACACAATATCTCTGCTCCCTCTTTAAGGACCCACGGAGAGATGTTGTCTGGTCCCACCGCCTTTGAGGTGTCAAGTTCGCATAGCAGCTTCTTCACCTCCTCCTTGGTTATATGTACCTCATCCATCACTTGCTGGTGTACCCCCCCCCCCTGTTCTGATTTCCTGGAGTCCTACTGGTTTCCACTGTTTATTCTTCTTTAAATCTCGTGTTGAGCTCCTGACATACCTCTCGGTCGTTTCTCGTGAATTCCCCATCACCCTTCCTCAGTCTGATTACCTGGTCCTTGACTGTTGTTTTCCTCCTGATGTGGCTGTACAACAGCTTCGGGTCAGTCTTAACTTTTGATGCTATGTCATTTTCATATTGTCGCTGAGCCTCCCTTATCTGTGCATATTCGTTTCTGGCTCTTCGGCTAATCTCTTTATTTTCCTGAGTTCTCTGTCTTCTGTACCTTTTCCATTCTCTAGTACACCTAGTTTTTTGCCTCCCTACACCTTTGGGTGAACCAAGGACTCATTCTGTTCTTCCCATTATTTCTGTTTCCCTTGGGAACAAACCTCTCCTCTGCCTGTGTGTGTGTGTGTGTGTGTGTGTGTGTGTGTGTGTGTGTGTGTGTGTGTGTGTGTGTGTGTGTGTGTGTGTGTGTATGTGTGCGCTTGCGTGCGTGCGTGCTTTCTCTCTCTCTCTCTCTCTCTCTCTCTCTCTCTCTAGACAATAAGTATAATATTCCACTAGGGCTTTTTTTTGACGAGTCTGGACACGCGAAGTCACTGTCAACATTAGTCAACAGAGCAGCTTGTGATGTTTTTTGATGATCATAACGACTGTCACTGTCAGTATGGAAAAAAGTTGGTTATCAACATGGTGTCGTATAAGCGAGGATGTTGATGGCTTACCTCCGTTGTATTCAATATGTTTAAGTAGTACGTTAGAAATATTCGCTCCTTAAATATGTATAGCAGGTTACCAATAATTCTCACTGGTTAAGCGTTTAGCCCACAATCAAAAAGACCCAGCTTGTATTTCCAACTGGATGAGACGTTTAAACAAAAATCCTTTCACCCGCTTCACTCTGTTCATTTAGCAGTGAAAAGGTACTCGAGTGTTAGCCGACAGTTCTAGCGCTCTATTAGGAAGAAATAGTTTGAATTAAAACGGTCCTTTGAAATGAGCCAAGGTAGTTTACTGTTGTAAGGGATATATAACTCAGGGTGATAGAGGTAATAAAAAAAATCAGAAAGTATATCTTTATGAGGGTGTTAGTGTGTTGCACATACTATGTGTTGACCATAGTAGTAGTATATATACCTCAGATTAGACTGGGCTCTGAAATAGCCTGAGGCAGCAATATAACTTTCCATGTAAATTGTGTATGAAAAAATGCACACATTTCAAAAGCAGTATTATATATACATCGACTTCAGGTCACATAAAAGTATAACACACTTTTTGTTCACTAACGTTATATTACACCAGCTTTATCCAAAAGTAACAGATTAAAAAAAAAAAAGATTGTGGATGTTTTAGTTTTCTAAAGACGTAGTTGACATTCTGGGCTGTGTTGCTCCGCAAGTTGGAACTCTCCTCGACGCTCGGAAAGCTCAAGAATTTAATTATTCTTCATAATTTTCCTTTAACTTTTCTTTTTGTATCTTTACTTCCCCTCCATACCCAGACCCTCCCTACCAACCCATGTTTACCTCCTACCCTTCCTTCCCCCAGCCCATCCCTTCCCTACAATCCCTCTGCAACACCCTCCTTTTACTTAACTCCTCCCTCCACATATTCCCTATTCTCTAACCAATCCCTACAACCATTGCTTCACTCTTTATGCCTCACCTCTCCCTACTTCTCTTTGTTTCCCTAACCTATTCCTCTCAGCAATCTTCCTTTTCCAAACTATCCATTCTCACAATCATCCCATTCCCTATTCACCTAACCTACATTTGTCAAACACTATATCCATCCCCATCCTACTTTCACCAACTCACCCCTCCAAAATCCTCCCCCCTCATCCCCTCCCTATTTCTCTCCTATCTCAACTCATATTTCACCAATTCTTCCCTAACCCATTATTTCCCCACTCACATGTCCACCCCCTACCCAAACCCCACTCCCCCCGCCTCCCACTTAACACTTCATAGAGTTCATTGCAAATCCCGTCAGTAGAAGTTTTTACGCATAAATAACTTCTTTTAAATTATGATAAAATGTGGCAATCTATGAGGCAGAAAATTTAGAAAATATTCAAACATTTTTAAAGCGTCAGCCTAGAGATAGTTGCTCTGCAGATGCTTTAATCTGTTAAGCAAGTTAAACGATAAATTTAAAATAAGTTTTTCTTCAATTATATATATATATATATATATATATATATATATATATATATATATATATATATATATATATATATATATATATATATATATATATATACACACCGTGACAAATAGGTAAAATTGGTCAATTAGCAAGAACTCCTTTAAAATTAAGTCCTTTCTAAAATTTCCTCTTATACGTTTAAAGATATATTTTTTTTCGTTTATGTTAATGTAAAAAATTAATAATTTTATACCACAAGAACCTTAGAAAACTTACTTAACCTTATTATAAGAAGAGCAATTTTATTTAGCCTAATCCAACTAAGCATATTTTAGATAAGTTTGCAATAATTTAATAATAAACACAATGAAATATATATTTTTATTGTTAGGTTCAGAATGATTTTTGCGGAATTATTCCATACGCAAATTCTCGCTTGCAAGAGGAGCATTGCTATTATCCTCTATTCTTCGTGGTATGGATTCAACAAGGTGCTGGAAGCATTCTATAAAGATTTTGGTCGATATTGATGCGATAGCATCATGCAGTTGCTGCAGATTTGTCGGCTGATTGCACATTCATTTTGCGAAACTCCTGTTCCTCCATATCACAAAGGTTTACATCAAATTCTGACCCTTTCATCTACATATCGCAGCAGAAATCTCGATTCGTTAAAATATGGGACATGTATCCTATCTTCGGATGTCCCCCTTAACTTATTCTCCACCTCTGGTTAAGCAATACATGAAGCACTGATAGGAGAGATCAGCGACAACATTCGCCTCACCCTCGAACTTCTATACTTTTCATTGGAGCTTAAAGAGAAACCTAGTGCTTTTAGGACAAAGAACAATGGTTCAGTTTCAGTGAATCTTGTCCACTGTAGCCTCATTTTCCTGTTCTTATCTGACAGTAGCTGCTGCTACTGTACCCATCCACTTGTAAGTCCGACGTTTTGTGCGTTCAGAGATGTTCGTCTGCATGCCATCGCTTTAATGAGAGGTTGAGTTACTGTCACATTTCTGTCAGCTTGAACCAGTCTGGTCATTCTCCTCTGATTTCTCTAATTATCACGCCATTTTCGCCAACAAAACTGCCGCTCACTAAGTATTGTTTGTTTTCCACACCATTCTGAGTAAACTTTAGAGACTGTCGTGCATGAAAATCCCAGATCAGCAGTTTCCGAGATATTCAAACCAACCCATCTGGCACCACCAATCATTCTACGGTCAGACTCACTTAGCTCACATTTCATCCCCATTCTGATAATGATCTAAAGAACAACTTAACTTCTTGACCACGTCTGCATATTTTTCAGCATTGAGGTGCAACCCTATAATTGCCTGATTAGATATTTGCATTATCGAGCAGATGTACCTTATAAAGTGGCTAATGAGTGTATATAATTATGATTATAGTGATAATTAAACACTAAACCATATTGAAGGTTAGACAGCACCTTGGAAATGGGAGACAATCAGATCTGATTCAAAGAAATGGAGGTTAACTCTAGTTCCTCAGATCTAGAGCTTACACGCTGCTTTGGAAACTGCCCTTGTAAAAGAGGGAGAGATTTGCATTTAACATGTCCTTCAGTTTACATGTCGTGCAGTTGACATGTCGTGCAGTTGACATGTCCTGCAGTTAACATGTTTGTAGAGTTGTATTCAATAATTCTCAACGAAGTTATGATATACTCCTAAGTTATGACGTTTTCTTAAATATTTGCTGAAGTTAGGATTTTCAAGTTGTCGTTTTCTAAAATCAGCTGATGCTGGGATATTTAGGACGTCGTTTTCTTTAATGATAACCTTGGGTTTGGGATATCCTCGCGCTGACGCTATCTCACCAGTATAAAAGATTTCCTCTCCATTTTACCGTCTGGGGAAGCGATATCTGTTCCTGCTTAGCTCACACGGGAGAATTCTCGGTTTGTGTTGGCTTGAGAGGAGGAGGAGGAGGAGGAGAAGGTGTCTCCATGTTGGCAAATGTGTGAGGGTTTGTCTCCACGTACAGTCCCTAGTGCTGAATCACCTCAGCTAGCGCCATCTGACTTGACATCCTTGTTTGTTTCCTTTTGTTTTCTCTCCTGCTGTTCCAGGATGTGCCTGCTTAGAGGAATTACTAATACAGTAGTAGCCATCAATTTTGTCGTTAATTGTAATGTTCTTTTCTTCTGTTTCGTTGTCTCTAATTCTTATAAGTCTAAATAATGATATTATTAATTAACATTTTATATTTTATAAATTATATGAATATCTTTCATATTAATAATAATGGATGTCCAGTGAGACGAATATATATGTACATGAATATATATATATATATATATATATATATATATATATATATATATATATATATATATATATATATATATGCAATTCAACCATTGACAGGTGTTCTTAACAATGCAAGGCAAGATGGTTATCCCCATGGCTTGTTTTCCGCGCGTGCGTACGCACGCACGCACGCACACACACACACACACACACACACACACACACACACACACACACACACACACACACACACACAAAATTGGAAGTTGAAGACCCAGATGAGTCGAAGGGATGCTAGGAGGTATTGCTTCAGTCAGAGAGTAGTCAGGAAGTGGAATAGCCTAGCAAGTGAGGCATTGGAGGCAGAAAACATACATAGCTTTAAGATGAGGTATGATAAACCTCATGGATCAGGGAAAGAGAGGACCTAGTAGCACTCGGTGAAGAGGCGGGGCCATGAGCTTGGACTCGACCCCAGCAACCTCAACTAGGTGAGTACAACTAGGCGAGTACACACACACACACACACAAACGCACTCTCTCGTTACGTATACGTCAATTTATATGAGGTTCTGTTTTATACAAGTTGATTTATATATTTTTCCATTGCTAAACTGTTGGATATTTGTATTTCAAGTTTGATTACTGAAGCTGAATGAATGTCTCATTCCTGAAGTCTGGAAGTGAGAGTGAACGTCTCGTTCCTGAAGCCTGGGAGTGAATGTCTCATTCCTGAAGCGCCTGGCAGTAAGGATGAAAGTCTCGTTCATGGGAGTGAATTTTGCATCCTTTTGTATTTTCTCACTTTGGCACAGTATATTCCACTGCTCCTCTCTCACCCGGATTAAATATACATCCCACTACTCTCTTCTCACCTGAGTAAAATATACATGCCACTATCCTCTCTCTCTCTCTGTCTCTCTCTCTCTCTCTCTCAAGTGGGTACAAAATAAATGCCACTGTTCTCTCTTCTCACGCGGGTACAATGATGCACAGTAAAGAAAAACAGCACAGAAAAACGCAGTATAGAAAAAAACAGCACGGAAAAATAGTACAGAATAACACAACACAGAGAACACAGCACAGAGAAGCACAGCACAGAGAAGCACAGCACAGAAAAAAAAAACATGTTGCCGTCCAAATCAAGTTAATAATTTGGCTTCGGATTGCATTAATGATTCAGAGTATATACACTCAAAGGTGTATATATCTGATCATATGTAACTAGAATTATATATCTGCCAATGCAAATACACGGGAAGGTATGAAGTTCTCATTTTGTATATATATATATATATATATATATATATATATATATATATATATATATATATATATATATATATATATATATATATATATATATATATATATATATATATATATATATATATATATATATATATATATATATATATATAATCTTTAATTTTTGTATCTCTGTTTTAAGAACAATATAGTTTTTTTTTTTAGTCGACTGCTGACTTACAGTCTTAATGACTGTAAAAGACAATGTGTTGTCTCCCTTTCTAACCCTAGTGAGGTACTCGCGAGTGTGGGTGGTGAATCAGAACTGTGATAAGCATCATATTTACTCCATCGATTGTTTCTGTATACTGTCCTCGAGATCAACGAAGATTTCTGAGTACAACGATAATGTGTACCTCTCCAAAGTTAAATGGTAAGTGTTCCACCTGTCGGGGTACACATAGCGTCTGGGAACAGAGAGATAACCAGGTTTGATTCAAGGTATTAGACAGTGGCTCTGTTTCCCTTGATCATCGACCCCTTCACTAGCATTACGATATCCCTTAACAGGAGGTCTATATGCTTTAAAAATATATCGTTATTAATGGGTAGATTTGTCTTTTTTCAACACACCAGCCGTATCCCACCGAGGCAGGGTGACCTAAAAAGAAAAGCGAAAGATTTTTTTTTTCTGCATATAGTAATTTATACAGAAGAAGGGTTACCAGCCCCTTGCTCCCGGCATTTTAGCCGCCTCTTACGATATGCATGGCTTAGAGAGGAAGGATTCTTTTCCTTTTCCCCATGGAGAAGATTCTCAGGTGACACACACAGCCTGAACCCATCACCGTGACGACATCCCCTTCCCCTCGATCTCAGATCACCAAGCCACTCTTCACGAAGAAAGTCTTCCCCGTGCTCGCAAGTTGGCTTCTGGTTCACCTACCCGAAGCTCGATACCAGCAAAGACTTCACACTGTAGAGTCCGCAGGATTTTTAGTGTTATTTTCAGATGGTACCTCATTAGTGGGAGGTTCCTCTCGAGGCAACGACGGAGTACGTCCTCATTACAGGCCAAGAGGATTCTCGGAATCCTTCGCCTAGAGTGGCGCCTCATACGACACTCAGTCTTCAGTGACATTAGGAGTGTCGTATGGAATGGAGGGACTGCCCACAAACATGATAATTGCACAGTATTTGCAGAGAAGACTTTTATTTTAAAGACAACGTTACGTCCACATGCGGGCGAAACGTTGTCTTTAAAATTAGGGTTTTGCCAGCTGTGTCCTATTGCCAGGGTGATATGAGTTATGAGTGCGTGTTCGTGTCCGACTGCGTGCGTGTGCGTATGTGCGCGCGCGTGTTTAACCTTGTAACTGCCTCTCTGAGAACTTTACCAACACATACGCAATACACATATCGCTAAAGAAAAAAAGTACTCATGTACTTTTTCTAAATACACCTTCACAATACTAATATATAGTAGAATACTAAGTATACCTTAGTGTTCTATATATGAACCATTGTTGAGTCAACTTGCCCATGCCAAGAATTAGGAAATAGCATACAGCACCTCTGGAATGGGGAGACTTGTGCACACATATTTATATTCCCTCCTCTTCCATAACGGGTCCTTCAACATCATTGCTACCCCTTCCTTAGCTCTAACTCTCTCACACACTCCTGACTTAATCCCATTTATTTCTCTCCACCGAAACTCCCCTACTCCCTACAGTTTTGTTTCGCTTAGAGACAGAACATAAAACTTCTTTTCATTCATAACTCTGGCAATCACATCTTTCTCATCTACACTACATCCATGCAAATTTATACATTCTAGGTTTATAATATTTTTCTTATTATCTTCAGTAATTTATACAAAATAAATGGTTACTAGCTCATTGTTACCGGCATTTTAGTCTCCTCTTAGACACGCATTTTGTTAAAATTCGAAGCAACAGTAATAACCACAATGAAAACAAAAATAACTAACCATAATAAAATAACACATAGTATAAACAAAAACGAAAAACAAATTAAAACAAAACCAACCAATAATCAACAAAAAACAGCAACAACCTCAACAGCCACAACAACAGCCACAACAACAGCCACAACAACAGCCTTAACAACTACAAAAAATATGGCTGGGAGTCGTGCACTGAACACCTCATCGGTCCAAAAAATATTGCAACAATTGTGTATGATGAGTTTAAGTTAATAATAAATAAAAATGAAGCAATTATAGGAAGCAGTAGCACTGAGTGTGATATTTCCTAAACACTCAGCTCACATAACTTAAAAAAATCGTTCAACGCTCGAATCATAAAAATAATAAGTTTAACAAACAATAAAAGTTACGAATATAATTATCAACGCCGATAAATTCTATAACAACAAGCTTAAATAACTAGCATAATTTAGAATACCATTAGCTTGTTAATATCAGAAGACTCCCCGGTAATTATAAGAGGAAACTTCAGTAGGGTAAACATTAGGGAATAAAGACACGTGTGTCTCAATCGTCAATAAAGACACAGGTAACAGAGGATCCTCTTGATACTACCAGTGCCGAGATCTGTCTTCGTCTACCAGTATAAACAGATATAGGAACCATCTGTCAGCGGATAAACAAGCAAATAGGATAACTGGTATGATTGAGAATTGTTGTTATGACACCAACACAAGGTGAAAAATGTGTTGGACCTTGTCCTTAACACGGGCATCGATCTGTCACGCACACTGTAAGATGGGTAACAGTGGCAATAACATTATACAATTTAGCAAGCACCAATTCTGTTATCCAAACCATTATTTTAACATTTACTATGGGAGTAGCAAAATCTGCAAATATACAAATGGCCGATGATACTGATATCGAAAAGCAAGTGACCAACAACACGCAATACTCTGGTACCGACTGACTTTAATGGTTCTGCCCTATAATGTACTACTCTAAAGGGATCGACCCTTTCGGTAGTTGACTTGTGCAAGAGAATCCCAGTGTCTGTGATTCTGCCAATACGCCACGTTTTCATTCTCGGTCAAAGGAACCAGTATTGTTTCGTGCATCTATACATCTGCTCTTTGATTCACTCACTGGGTCACATTGGAATGGTTGAACGGATCAGCTGCGGAGTGATTTGAAATTATATTAACTAATCACACAGTTGAGAGTAATAGCCACAAATGACAGCTATCTTTTAGATTGTCTCAAAAATATAAGACGGTTGACAAAAGTGACGCTACTCTCTAGATTCTGAGCATCGTCTGGCTCTTCATGTTGTGAATTAGAGTCATCTGCTTGGTCTCACCTCGTCCGATTCTAGAGATTTTTCTACAATCTTGAGACAAGCTGCAGCTCTTCCTGTCACCTCAGTCAACTTTGACACAGCTCTCCAGTGCTAATGGCCTCTGGCAGGGAAACACTTAAAACAAGAAGAAAACAACAAAAAGTTAGCAGCAGTGACCTGTGCGAGAAAGAGATTGCCATCTAAGCAGATTTTTTTTTTTTTAAATAGGTCAGTTTTTTTCATAGATCGCTCAAAATAGTCCCGCTCTTTCGACAGAGGAGAAATTTTATATTACAGTAAGAGAGAGACCCCCCCCCCTCTCTCTCTCTCTCTCTCTCTCTCCAGCAAACAATTTCCTTATCTGTTTACCAAATTTCGGCTAAAGGAAAACAGAAAAATTTTCATTTGCAGCGTTCTAGTGTACAAAATGTTCCCAACTTAGGGAGGGTGAGGGACTGTCCCCTTGTAATTATTGGAGTTAGGGTAAATACGTTGTTGGTTTTCGCATTTTACTCCCTGACTCACGAACTTGGGAATGGTCCTCCCCCTCCCTTCCCTTCCCTTCATCGTCCGACCCCTTCCTTCCTGTCCCGGTGCTTCCCTTCATCCCTCTTCCCCTCCCCTTCCATTTGATGCTTTCCCCCCAATCGGAAAAATCCAAACTATTTTTTTTATAGGATTTAGAGTTGGATTACGATTTATGTTTACGCAAGAAAAAGTAGGATTTCCAAAATTACGATCATATAGACAAATGTTGTGTGTAATATATATATATATATATATATATATATATATATATATATATATATATATATATATATATGTTACATATATATATTATATATATATAATTATATATATTATATATATATATATATATATATATATATATATATATATATATATATATATATATATATATATTCATATATATATATATATATATATATATATATATATATATATATATATATATATATATTCATATATATATATATATATATATATATATATATATATATATATATATATATATATATATATATATACTGTGCAGATGATAAGAAAGAGATGATTGTGGATGTTATGGTGCCGGGGTAAATTGGGAGCCTTTAATTGACTATTGTGAAAGAAATTTTAATAAGAAAACCATATTTTATAAAAAAGAGGATAAATAAATATACAAGGATGATGTGGAAATTAAAAAAATTTTTTTAGATTATGTTTTGGGTGGAAAAAATTTGATGGGTGGGCTCCAGGATGTACATGTTTAAGGGGCCCTTTGATATATGGGATCATTATTTAATTTAACCCACAGTTAGGAAAAGAGGTAGAGGGGAAAGGGGAAAGGGGGTGGCAAAAAAAAGAAAGAGGGGGGGAAAGTTTTAAACTAAGGGAGGGGGGAAGTTCGGGTGAGATTTTGGAACTACTGGCAGAAAGGGGGCCCGGTAAAAAGATGAGTAGGGGGGGTTGGGAAGAGGGGGGAATATTTTTTAAAAATGCAGTATTAGAAGGGGGGAGAATTTTTGTGGTTTATAGGAGGGTGGGGCGGGGGGAAAAAAGGGATTGGTGGAATGATAAAGTGGGGGTTTGGTTAAAAGAAAAAGGGCTTTTAGGGGGTTTTTTCCCAAAGCAGAAGGGGATAAGAAGAGCAGAGAAAGGGGGAAAAAAAGAAAGGTAAAGAGAGGGGTGAGGGGAGTGAAAAAAGGAGGCAGATGATAAAGGGAGGTACTTCAAAAAATTTTTAATGAAAATAAAAAAAAATTTTTTGGAAAAAAATTTAAACAATTTAAAAAAGCCTAGGGAAAATATGGATTTGTCATTTAAAAAACAGGGGGGGAGTTAGTAGAGGGGGAGAGGGGGGTATTAGGTAGATGGCAGAATATTTTGGGGAACTTTTAAATTTTAAAAGGAAGAAACAGAGGGGTAATTTCATGCACGGTCGGGAAGGAAACCATTTTTTAAAGGGGTGAAAAAAAAGGGAATGAAAGTGTGGGGGGGGTAGGGTAATAAAAATAAAAGGGGGTAAAGCAGCGGGTTTATGGATTGAAAAAATGTTTAAAACGGGGGATATGGGTTGGGAGGGTTTGTTTTTTGTTTAATAAATTTAGAAAAAAAAAAAATTTCCGGGTTTGGGAAAGGGGCATTATAGTTATAAAAAGGGGAAAGGGGAAAAAAGAGACTGTAAAAATTATAGGGGAATAAGTTACTGAGTATCCCGGGAAAAAGTGTAGGGAGGGTTAAAATTTGGAAAAATTAAATTAAGAAAGAAGGGAAATTGGGGATGGGGCAAGGGGGTTTTCCCAGGGGGTTAGGGGATTTTAGATCAAGTGTTTACTTTAAAACATATATGTAAAACAGTTTTTTTGGAAAAAGGTAGGTAATTTTTTATTGCTTTTAGGGTTTAGAAAAGGCATATGATGAGGGGATAGAACAATGTGGCAGATTTTTGAAATTATATTGGAATAGGGGGTTTGGTTTTTAAAAATGCTGTAAAGGTTTTTATGGGGGATAGGGGAGGCTCAGGTTGGGGTGTGTAAAAGAGGGGCCTTTTTCCCCGGTAAAAGTAGGTCTTAGCAGGGATTTTAATGCCCTGTGGTTAAACCCTTTCCCCAGGCCGGGAGATGGTAATTCCCCTTTTTCCCTTTAAAAAATTCCCCTTTCGGCCGGGGGAAAAAGGGAAAATATTTTTATAGAGGGGGTTGTAAGGAAGTAAATGCTGGTGCTCGGGAGAGGGGTGGGATTAAATTTTGGGAATCAAATTAAAAATGGAATTACACAGTTATTTTTTGCTGAGGATACTGTGTTGGGGAGATTTTTAAAAAAAAAATTAAAGGTTAGTGGATGATTTTTGAGAATGTGTGAAAAGGTAAAAAGTTGAAAGTGAACATAAAAAAGGAAAAGGGGTATTGAGGGTGTCAAATGATTTAGATAAAAAAAAAAATTGGGATATAAAATTTGGGGGAAAAAAGGAGTAGGGAAGAAGTGAATGTTTTCAGATACTTGGGAGTTGACGTGTGGGGGGATGGATTTATGAAGGATGGGGGTTAATCATAGAATTGATGGGGGGAAAAAGGGTGAGGGTGGTTGAGGTATATGTGGAGTAAAAAACGTTATCTATGGGGGAAAAGAAGGGAATGAAAGGAAAGTATAGTAGACCAACACTTTTATGGGTGGGGAAGTTTGGGGGTAAATGCACCTTGAGGAGACGGTTGGAGGCAGTGG
>NC_091337.1:4591158-4653658 GCF_038502225.1 Cherax quadricarinatus | reverse complement strand
AAAGAACCCCCACAAAAAGGGGGGAGTTGTCACAGCTGCTTTTTGCTGATGACACTGTGCTTTTGGGGAAATTCTGAAGAGAAGTTGCAGAGATTGGGGGATGAATTTGGTGGGGGGAAAAAAGAAAAAAAAATTTAAAAAGGTGAATACGGGAAAAGGGGAAGGGTTAGGGAGGATAAAAAAAAGATTAGGTGATGAAAGATTGAATATCAGATTGGAGGGAGAGAGTATGGAGGGGGGGAAGGGTTTCAGATATTTGGGGTGGACGGGAAAAAAAGAGGGGTCAAAGGAAAGATGGGGTGAACTTGAAATTATGGGAAAAAGAGTGAGTGGTGCACTTAGGAGTCTGTGGGAGACAAAAGAATTTTTGGTCCCAAAACAAAGGGGGGAAATGTATAGAGAAGTTTTTCCAACGCTCTTATAGGGGTGGAAGCGGGGGTGATGAATGTTGGCGAGGAAAAGGCAAAGGATGGAGATGCCCCATGTCTGAGGGGCAATGTGTGGGGGAATATAATGCAGAGAATTCGTATTTTTGGGAAGTTAGGAGGAGGGGGGGATTAAAAAACTGTTGCCCAGAGGGCTGGGGGGAAGGGGTTTTGGGGTGGTTGGGACATGTAGAGAGAATGGAGCGAAACAGAATGACTTAAGAGTGTATCAGTTTAGTGGGGAAGGGGGGGGTAGGGGTCGGCCGGGGAAGGGGTTGGAGGGGGGGGGAAAAGGGGGTTTTTTGGGGGGCGGACTTCCAGCAGGCATGCAGGTTTTAAAGGAGGAAGGGGAGACAAATGGTTTTAAACTTGACGTGCTGTTGGGGTGAGCAAAGTAAATTTATAAAGGGGGATTCGGGAAAAGGCGGGCCCGGGACTTGAGTCCTGGGATGGGAAGTACAGGCCTGCACTCTGGGGAGGGTGTTAAGGGCTTTTTAAAAAACTGTAGTTTTCCCACCCTTCTGGCAAAAAACAGTGAGGGGTGAATGATGGTGAAAGTTTTTTTTTTTCGCCCCCCTCCCTTTGGGGGGGGAACCCCGGGGTGGATAAAAAAAAAAAAAAAAATATATATTATTTTAAAATTTTGTATATAAAATTTTATATATATATATATATATATATATATATATATATATATTTTTATATAATATAAAAATTATATATAATATATATATATATATATATATATATATATATAAATATATATATATATATAAATGAAATAAAATAATATTTTATATATATTATATATATATATATATATATATATATATATAAAATATAATATATATATATATATGTATATATATATATAATGTATATATAATATATATATATATATATATATATATATATATGTATATATATATATATGTATATACATATACACACACACACACGCACCTATATTACTACGCCAGGTAAAATGTCCTGCTTTTAATTTTCACCTTTAATTGGGCTGTGTGTGGCCCCGATCCCCAAATTTCCCTTGCAAACAATTTTAGGGTTAAATTTGAATGGGGGGGGTTTTTGGGAATAACGAACGTTTTGGTTACAGTAGTGCTGATAGTGGTGATGGTTTGGGTGATGCTGCTGGTAGTTATGATACTTATGGTGATAAATGTGGCAGGATCACTGGCATGTTAGTGGTTGAAGTGGTGGTAGCAGTGCTGATGGTGGTAGTAGTGGTAAGTTAATGGTTGAGGTGGTAGTGGTTCCAACTGTAGTGGTCGAGGTGGTAGTGGTTCCAACTGTAGTGGTGGTAGGTTAGGAGGTTTAAATTTTGTTGGTGCTGGAAAAGGGCCTTCAAATATAGCAAAAACCCTTTTAAAAATTGCCGATGCCCTCTTAAATTTAATGTGTTGAGATGGTCTGTAAACAAATAAAAATTGGTAGGGTGACGGGGGAGGGGGAGGGTGGGGGGGTACAGTGTTTAGTGGTCCCGATTTTTTAAGGGTTGTGGATGATGGTACTGGTGGTAGTGATGGGAACTAGTTCTCCATTCTCACTGCGATAAACCATCGGAATTACTTGGATGTGGAAGCTGTCGAGATAAAATTCGCAGTGTAAAGTAGTGGTTTAAACCCCAGAAATTTAAAAATTTTGGAGGTCAAAAGAAAGACCGGGGGAGCACAACCCGCATCATACGAATGGACCCTAAGTCCAGGGGATTTTTGACAGAGAGCAGAAGCATTGTCCGAACCACTATCTCAGATCTACAAGTCAACAAACACGGGACGGTTGCCAGAGATCTGGAAGACAGCTGTTGCAGTACCCACATTCAAGGAAATAGGCAGGAAGCGCTGAACTACAGGCCCTTTTGCTGTTATTTAAACCTACAAGGTAAGGGAGAGAAGAATGCCAAGGGGCCCTTTAGAGGAAGGAGTCAAGAGTGATTGTCCTTAAGAGATGTTGGAATGGGGGTCCGGGCGGGTTTCAAGCATTGGTTTTGGGGCCAGACGGGGTTTTTTTGGTTCAGGGGAATGCTATTCCAAATAGGATTAAAGTCAGATGTATCCCTTTTTGATGGGATGAAAAGGAAAAAAACAAGCAAACATACACACACACACCCCACACATTGCACAAAAATCACACCCCCGTGCACACACACACACACACACACACACACACACACACACACACACACACACACACCCCTTCAGTTATAGAGTAGTTGGGGAAGTGGAATAGTCGGGCAAGGGATGAGTGGGCAGGAACTATACATATTTTTAAGACGGGGGAAATTTTTAAACCCTAGGGAGCAGGGGGGAGAAGGACCTAGTAGGGGTTTTGGTGAAGGGCGGGGCCAGGAGTTGAGTCTTGCCCCCTGCAACCACAATTGGGTAAACCACCGCGCGCCTGCGGCGGGAAAAAGCGGGGTTGACCATAGGTGACTTTAACCACAAGGAAATCGATTGGGAGAACTTGGACCCAAATGGGGTCCAAGATACGAAGGGCTAAGAGGGATGGAGGTGGTACGGGAAAACCCATGTGCCAACACGAAAGGGGACACTACCAGAGAGAGAGAGAGAGAGAGAGAGAGAGAGAGAGAGAGAGGGGAAAAAAAAAAATGAACCAGGAGACTGGTCCAGTATTCCCCTTTTAAAAAAAGTGCAGAAAACCAGGGACATCCATATGGAAAGCCCCTGGGGGGCCAGGATCATGGGGGTTTTTAAGGTTGAATACATAGTGAGTTACAAAGTGGGGGGGAATAGGAAGGGCCAATGAATTTTCAACCCAAAAGAAAAGTTACAAAGGGGAATAGAAATTTCCTGAACGGGGTTCGGGGGAAGAGGAACGGGCAGGGAAGTTTAGAAACGAGATGACATTATGAAACAACAATATGCAAGGAAGCTGGGGAGGGTTTGTCCCCGGGGTAACATGAATAATAAAAAAGAAAGGATGACCCAAATGGTTCACCCAAAGGTGCAGGGGAAATGTTGCTAGGGAATGGAAGAAATATAAAAGGCAAAGCACCAAGGAGATTAAAAAGAGCAGTCGTGAGCCAAAAATGATTATGAAAAAATAAGATGGGAGACCCAACGACAAAGGAAAGACATAGGCGAGAGCCAAATCTGACCCGAAGCTGTTATCAGCCACACCCAGGAAAAAAACAAAAGCCCAAGGACCAGGTAATCAGGCAAGGAAGGAGGAGAGACAACAAGAAACGCCCCGGATGCGAGGAACCCAACATGAGATTCAACGGGGTGTTCACAGAGGGAGACGGAAGGGCTCCAGAAAGACGGGGGGTGGGGTACACCACCAAGTGTTGGACACAGTACACCCCTTTGGGGAAAGGGGAAAAAGGGGAGGCTTCGGGAGTAGGCTAGAACTAAAAGGCGATCCCGGATAACATTTTTCCAGGGGCCCCAAAAAAAAGGGGAAGTGACACTGTTTAACTAACAAAAATATTAACAATCTAGAAACGGGGAGATTCCCCTGAGGCATGGAAGACAGCAAATGTAGTCTAAATTTTTAAAAAGCAGACAGACATGGCAATTAAACTACAGACCAGTGTCCTAAATTTTCCTCCCCCGGGCCCCGGGTTTTTAAACCCGGGGGGGTAAAAGGGTCCCTAAAAATTTCCCCCCGTCGCGGGTCCCAGACCAGCTACCCAAAAGGGGGATTAAATCCCCCGGGATATTTCTACCCCAAAGGAAGGTTGGCACAGGCACCTCTGTGACCAAAAAATCCCAATTTTTTACAGACGTCAACAATAAATCTGCCTTTTGAGGCAGTAAAAGGGACTTGAGCTAGAGTTGGGCCAGGCCACGCTGGCGGGAGATTGTCGCAAAAACTTGCTTTTGGTGGTCACAGAGGTGTTTTGGCAAACCCTTCCTTGGGGGTGAAAATACCTAGTTGGATGAATCTTATTGTTTCGCGGGTCAGTGGCCCCCCGCGACGGGCTGGAGTTTTGAGACTCTATGCCCGCGGGCCCCAACCCCGGCCGGGGATATGGTTTTTTGCAATCTTTCAAGATTTTTTTGAGTTCCCCGACATGTATATTATGAAAAGTCATGGAGAAGATTATCGGGAGAATAGGGTGGAAAACCAGAAAGGAAGGGATTCACCAACAGCAGCCCACATGGTTTCAGGATGGGAGATCCTTTTCCGAAACCCCCCGGAGTTCTATGACGGGGTGATGGCAGTAATAAAAAGAGAGAGAGGGGGGGGTAATTGCATTTTTTTGGACTGTAAAAAAGGGTTTGACACATTTCCCCTAAAGAGATTAGTGAAAAAGCTGGAGGACCAGGCATGGATAACGGGGGAAGGCACTACAATGGATCGGGGGAATACTTGTCGGGAAAGGGCACAAGGGGGTCATGGTACGTGGCGAGATGTCAGAGTAAAACGGGACGGGGTGGGGCCCAACAGGGTCAGTCCTAGGACCAGTGTTGTTTCGGGTTTTTGGAACGACATGACAGTGGGAAACAGACTCGAAGTGCCCTTTTGCAAATGATGGGGGTTGAAGAAAAGAACCCAAATCAGCCCAAAGACCGACGGGAAAAAAAAGGGATCTGGACAGGATGCAGACCTGGCCCAGCAAATGGCCCCTGGAGTTAAACCCCCACCAAGTGAAAATTTCCCTTGGAGATTGGGGGGGGGGGGAAAAAGAGGCCCGCAGACGGAGTACAGTTTGGGGGGGGCCAGAGACACAAACCCCAAATTAAAAAAATGATCTTGGGGCGAGTAAAACACGGGCACATTTTTCAGGGGCACATCATCCAAAAAAGGGCCCAATAGGGGTTTCCCTTTTTGAAAACCTAAGAACAGCATTCCGATATCTTAAAAAGGAATCATTCGGGCCCCTGACAGGGCCGTTGGGCCCATTTGGAGTATACGGGCACGAGTTGGGGGAACCCCACCCCTTAGCCTAAAAGTAAGGGAAACTGAAAGTGAAAAAGGTTTGCAAAGACAGCCCCGGAGCTGGGGGGTGGGCCCAAGGGGAGAGGTTGGGGGAAAATCGCCCCAACGACACGGGGATGCCCGGGAAGAAGGGGGGATATAAAACGACATATAAAATACAAGAGGAATAAAACAAGGTGGAAGACAGAATGTTCTAGAAAATTGGACAACGGAAAGGGATCACAGTTGGGTTAAAACTCAAGGTGAATAAACAGGAATGTTGGAAATTTTCCCCCTTCCCCCAGGGGGTTAAAAAAGGGGAATAGTCGGGGAAGTGATGTAAAAGGCGGGACCCATACATAGTTTTAAAGAAGAGATATGATAAAGCTCATGGAGCGGGGAAAGAGTGCCCAAAAAAGGGCCAGTTAATTGGGGGGCCCGGGGCTGTGAATGGGCCCCCCTGCAACCAAAACCCAGGGGGAAGGAAAAAAACACAAGCACAAAACACTAATGAACTTTAAAGGAAATTTTTTTGGGCTAAAAGATGATTCAAAAGTTTACAGAGATGTTGATAACAGAACTCAGACTACCAGGAGAAAATTATCAGGCTCTGGTGGCCTGGTGGTTAAGCCTCCCACGGCGGGGGCCCTTGGGTTTCGACCCCCCAGCCAGGAGAAACATTGGGCGTGTTTTTTTTCCACCTGTTGTCTTTTTTCCCCCCATAAAGAAAATGGGTCCCCGGGTTTAGTCGATTGGGGGGGTCGCATCCTGGGACACGGGACCTAATTTCCCGGATCCCTGGCATAACAAATGGCTTTCTATGTAGTAGTATGCCCAATTTTTTGGGGCTGGGACTTTCCATGTACATGTACTTGTAGTAAATAAAGATTATTATTATTATTATCCTAACAACCTAGAATAAGAGGCCATGACAAACAAGACTCACTGAAGTTGATAAGAGTGGCTAGGAACAGACTGCCTGGGATAAGAGCAATGGATATCACGAAACAAATAAGAGAGCTAATGATCTGAAGAGCCATGAGGACGTAAAGTCTTCTATTTTCGGTCTCTAGGTAAACCGAGTGCAAAGTAGTGGATACAAATATCTTACACAGTTTTAAGAGGAAGTATAATTAGGCCCTAAGGCAAATGAGAAATTTCCCCCAAATCCCAAGGGCTGGACCGGGAAACTTTTAAATTCACTCCGGGGCGGAAAAAATAAATATGAGTACACACAGTTCCTCCTGTTTAATGAGATTGAATGTTAATCGCATTGTGCCTGCGTTTAAAAAAATGAAAACGCAAACCAGATTAAAGTTTCTTAAAATCTATTTAGGGCGGCTCAACGACTTCAATGTTTACTTCATGTTCCCGCCCATTTTTAAAACTATTCATTAAATATTTTTTACATCGTATCAGCTGGCGGGAAAAAGGAACGGGATGATTAGGTCGAGAGAAAATCCCCCGTTTTTCCTTCAATGATGACAAAAGTAACAGATCTGAGATAAACAAGGTAGACCAAAAATAAGAACCTAATAAGGAAAAAACATCAGTTGAAAATAATACTGGAAAAATAAAGCAGAAAATCTTAAAAATAGCATGATGCTTTTCCTAACCCCCCCCAATGATTATGAATCTAAATTTTTGAAGGGAAAATTAAAATTAAAGAAGGGAACGTTAAAATACCGCAAAGATCTGCTTTTAAATCAAAAATTTTTGGAGTTTTAAAGGGATTCATTCAGTGGGGCGACGGATTAGTTAGAAAGATGAAACCACTATTTGAACCCTATAAGGGATACTGTCCAATATGCAAAAATTTTAAAACAGCGAATTGAAAAGGGACCCAAAATTTAACAACTCACAGTTGTTAAACGTGTGTGATAGACAAAACATCGAATGAAGCTACCACCTCAAATTGTGTTTGGGTTTTGGGTTTTCCCAAAACTTGATCGTGACCTTATTCTTTAAAAAAACGTCCGATGGGGGGGTTGGGGGACTAGGCCCTTACAATCAAGCCAAACATCCAATGATTTTAGAAATTTCCTTTCCCGTGCTCCCCCCGGGAAAAACTGGAATGAAAATACGGGGAAAATTTCCCGGTTTTATTCCACCCCCGGGTTCCCCCGTCAGGCCCGCCCAGTTAAAGCTCAAATAGGATCCAAATCCTTAAATTTGAACATCACCACCCCAAAAGTTTAATAAATCTTTGTTAGTCCAGGCCAATCCGCGGGGTGACCTCCAATGCATCAGTCGGTCGAGGGTACCATCATACCGAGATTACCAAACACCGTTTTTCCGTTTTGCGGGGGTGGAGGAAGTGCTTTGATTGACGGGAATCCCCAGCGATTAGGGCTGGGGAAAGTGGGTCCCCGTCACCGCTAAACGGGTTTCAAAAAAGAAAATGAAACGATTGGATCAGGATAATCAGATGCGCGAAATTGGCCATTCTGCAGCGGGCGTCAGATATATTGGTTTCTGATCCGTCGATGAGAAATTATGGAATATATTAGAGTCAAACAAGAGGTGGAATTTGTTCCATTGGCGACGATAAAACTCAAAATCTATGCGGTTTAATTTTTTTAAATGCTTTGCAGTAAGTAGGGTACAAAGAGTATAATGAGATCAGAGAACAGTAAGAGCTAAGATGATAATGAATGATGAAAAGATGCGCATGCCAAAGAAAAATAAAGTAGCATAGTATTATTAATCATTATACTTTTCTACTCATATGGATTATTTATAGACATTTTGATAGAGAATTAGTTATTATATATTGTAAGGTTATTTAAGAGGCGCAACTTTCTGCTTCTGCACTGGAAACATTGACAAACACATGTTAGTTCTGCCTTGTAATGATAGAACCCCTGGTTTTATTCCCGCCGGTGGTGTGGTTTGTTTGCAATCGTGTCATTACGATTTCGTGAGACATGTTGGTGCTAGTGCTGCTATAGAGCATACACAAGATCTCCCAGTGCTGATATGAAAGCTTTGACAAGCTCTGATAACACTACTATAGATATGTTGACAAAAGACTATTGCAAGACTTGCTAGTGTGGCCAAAGAATTTTGACACAGGGCTTGCTAGTGTTTTTGTGGATTATTAATATTATAATCATGGGGAGTGCTAAACCCATAGGATTATACAGCGCATGTGGGGGTGGGAAGGGTTCAGGTTTTAAATTTTAAAGGGAAAAATGGGGAAAAAATCCAACCCCAAAATTTGGGGAACTCTCACAAGCACGGAACCCCCCTTGAGGGGGTCTTGTGGGGACTCGAAGCCCTGAAAGGTTACCGGGAAAAGACTAAAACAAAGAGCTAATTAAAAAAGATAAAAATGCGAAAATCGTGGTATTTTTAAAAAAATGTTGGTCCCGTTCAGAGAATAACAAGACATAGGTATTTAGAATATTTGAAGAGGGATCCTGAGGTGATACAATGAAGTCATAAGTCACATGGGGCGGAAAACCCGTGACTGGTCCTTGGGCGCCCCCATCATCCCCATCTCCTCAAAAAACAAAAATTAAAAACCTTTCAGGTTTAGTATTGAAGAAGAAAATAACAAGTTCCTTTCCTAGAAGTGCTGATTTAAAAAAAACAAAAACCTTTATTTCAACGATGATAGAGACAAACGGAATTCCGTAGCTTCCCCTTTTAACAAACACATAATCATTTCCCCTTTGGGTTCCTCCGGAGAAGAATGAATTTCATCAACGTATTTTACCAACCTTCACTACCTATAAAACTTCATCATTTACTGCAAGACAAAAGCCGAGAAGATCCTAACTTAACTTTAGTTCCAACACTACACTCAGAAGATACATCGTGCTTCCCGTCAACAAAACCAGCAACAACCTCTCCAAGTCCTTAGCTAATATCAGTCACCAACAACAACAAAAAAAAAAGTCACAATACCGTGACTGGGGAAAATACAAAAAACCCCCCATAAAGAGAGGTTAGACGATTTAAACCCAAATTGGGCCATTTACAAAGTCACATTTTTTAAAAGGTCCAAAGTTGGCGGCACCCTTCCTCTTTTATGCGTTTTTTTTATCACACCAACAATTCATTTAAAAACCCGAAATGTCTTTTGCTTAAGTCAAAAACCCCGCAAAATGAAGGTTGTAACAAGAAAAAAAGAATACATTAACAAAGAACATATTAAACAAGAAATACATGCATTCTAGAAAGAAATTTCCCAGAGGTAAGCCATATCTTCAAAGAAAGTAGTCGTTGTAATAAAGTTGGTAGAAACCGAAAAATGGGTAAAAGGAAAATTTGGTAAACCTTTAAATTTTTTGTTAAATTTTCTTCCGGGGGCTTTATCAGGCTTGATGGGTCCCCCAAGCGGCGTTGCCATAATAAAGTCAATTGCTACTTTTTTAAAGCAGTCGTCGTAGCAGAGTAAATGCAGAATCCGCAGTAACAGCCACACAATTATCATTAATCAAAAATTAAACGCTTATCCAAAAACCCCCTTGTTTTGGGTTCCCCTGGGCTTTCACAATGCAGTGCCATAACGCGCATTGTCTTATTTACGAACTGACGCTGTATTTAAGCACGGTATTACCACACTAAACCTGAATTAGAAAAGTGAAAAATAGTATTCATAAGAATCTGCCCTTTAAGAAAAATAAGAAATGACTATTAAAAAAATTTAAAAATTTGTTTTTATACAAAAAAGGACTCAAATGAAATGAAGTTGAATTCCCCAAAAAAGAAAAATTTCTAAAAACAAAAATTAAAAAAGAACCAGATGAACTATAACTTTGAGCACGGAGAGAACGTGCAATGTTATTGTTACATTTGTTTGGAAAGAAGTAAGCCAGTAATTACTATACAGTGCTAGAAATGGGAGACAATCCGATGTGATTCGAGAAAGGGAAGAGTGGCTCCAATTTTTCAGATCAAGAGCCCTTCTCCAGTATCAAGACACCTTCCGTCCCCTCTTCCCTTGAATGAACGATAATGGGCGGAACAAACTATCTTCTCTAGATATTTTTTTTAGAATTTCTTTACAAACGGTAAACTGGCGGACGAGTGGAAAAAGGGCCCAAACCCTTTAAAAAACATTTTTAAAAAGGTAATGGGGGAAGGGGGAAAAATACAGACACAGGAAAAACGCCGGAAAAAAAAAAAGGGGCCAATACAGAGAAGCAGATAAAAAAAATGGAAGGAAAAAATTGGTGACAAGGAGTTATGTTTCAAATTAACAAAATCCAGAATATCAAATCATCTAAGCTACTATAGGGTCACAGAAAATATTTCAGGAGAAACAGATCGAGAGAACAGGGGAGGAAACAAGGGTCCCACGTACAAGATGCTTAGCAGGCCCCGGGGAAAAGGGAACAAGTTGTAATAAGGGGAAAGGGGGGTCAATAAGGCATATTTGAAAGATAATGAACCCGAAAAGGGCCCTAAAGTTAAAAAAATTCTTCGGGCTCATCTGGGTGAAAAGGGTTTTAAAAGAATCCATGCATCGTTTTAAGAATATAATAGAAGCATGGCACCAGGAAATTAAAGTAACTACTGTGAGCAATCGAGAAGTGGGTCGAGGGGGCCGGGAATTTTGAACCAATAATCCCCCGCTGGTAACCCCGGAGGTCACCCGGGGGTTTGATGCAAAGGTTTGGGAACCCCCGTTGGGTTAAAAGGGGAGGGAAAAATAATTTAGGATTAAAATTCGGGACCGCAAAGAGGACACATTCCCGACAAAATGATAACCCGCTCGCCGTTCTTCTCGTTCAGAACCGCAAGGGCAAAAAACAAGGGGGACCATTACAATGATACTGACACCCTTGATAAAGGAATGCATATCTTTTGAGCTGTACATATATGTAACCGGGCAAGACATTGCTTTTGGGGACACCGGGAAAAGTAAACTTCAAACTGTTTCACCGCAGTTTTACCCTCTCTTTCAAATTGCACTCTTTCCCTTGTATTTACTTTTAAACCCCGCTGTTGCTTCCTTTGGCCGTTTACTAATTTAAAAATCCACGTTTTTCCCAGGCGCTTCATTGATAATTTTGGGAAAATTGAGGTTAATCATTTTGCCCGAAGGGGTGAGATTAATCCCATCTCATTTCAAAAAGAGTTAGATGCGATCTTTAGAGTGATGGGGAAAAATTTCTGTCGTTTTTAAAAGGGTGAGAGCGAATTAAAAAAAAGACAGATTAAAACTGGGGAAAAGTTCAACAGCCAGAAAGGGAGAGCGAGACAAAGACAAGAAACCCAAAATCCATTCCAATCACACATACACAATACAAAAAAGGGGAAAAAGCACAAACATATACAGCATGGGACAGACACTGTGTTTTGGGATTTTTTTGTGGGTTTTTGCGTCAAACCCCAAAAAAAAATAGAACACAAAGCAATAGGTAATTTTACATAAAGAGTAACAGAACAAAAAAATAAATGTCGATAATAATTACTACAGAAAGGAAATAAAAACAAAAAAACAAAAGTAAGTGAAAATTTATGATAATGATATAATATAATTATTAATTGTTTCCCTACCGGGCTGATGAAAGCTAATTATGGGGGGAAAAGTTTTTAAGGTGAAATTTTGGGTTTTTTGATAAATTAATAGTTTTCCCGAACCCTTTATTAAATTTTTTTGGCAATTTTTTTTATATACTTTTTTTTAGATGTAGGGGTCCATATACTGCTTTTTTAGATGATCGGGCATATATATATTTTTTTTTTGAATAAATTCCCAGGGGTCTATTTAAACATTATGGGCCCCCTTTTTTAAACTTAAAAATAAAATAAAAAGGGATTTTTTTATTTTTCCCTTTGTTTTTTAAGTAATTTTTAATTTTAAAATTTAAATGAAAATTTTCCGGCTTTTTTCAAAACTTTTTCGGCGCTAGCATAACTGGGAAAATTCTTAAAGGGTCTCTTTTTCTCTTTCCCCACTTAAAAGGGTTTCCCCAAGATTAAGGTTGAAGTTCTTTTTAATTTTTGCAAGCCCGGCTGTTTTCTTACCCAAGCCAGGACTTACTTTCTTGCTTCTTGTTTGCTTGCTTTCCCAAGCACACATTTCAACCCCCCCCCTTCCCCATTCCCCCTCTCTCTCTCTCTCCCCAAGATCCCTGCATCCTCTTCACTATAATAAAGCAGGAGGATGCTGTCCCCTTTCAATTTATTTACAAAACTACTCCAATCCCCCAATTTTCAGCCTCGGGAAAGGGGTGCAATATCGCAAGGTTTAAAGGCCCCGGGCCGCGCGTGTTTTTTTCAAAAAATGTAAAAAGTTTTCCGCATTTCGAAATGGGTTGGGTTTTTCCTTAATATTGGTGATTTGCTTGGCATTATTAATAGTTTGGGCCCGCCAGAGCGTCTGTCTGTACGGTATTGTTTGCGCTTGGGGAGGGGCGGCGTCTGTAACAGCATAGTCTGATACCCCGGTATGCTGTTTGTCATGTTTCTCCAGTGTCGCTTTTTCTCCCCGCTGTTTTATATACTGTATTTTTCCCGTAAAAAAGCCAAACTTTTCCCCCAAAAAAACAAAAAACACCCCGCCTTATATGCTCCGGGGCAAACCAAAGGGCTTTGAGTTACGCTTTGTAGTTACGTTACTTCCGGGAAACACTGGGAGCAAGCAGGAGAATTTGGCGCCTTTTTATGCCGGAAAATAGACATATGCTTTTTTGCCAAAGTAAAGGGAAATTTTTTTTTTCAAAAGGTTTTTTCTTTTAACAGTGGGTAAATAAAAATTTTAGAAATTAAACCCGAAACAGAAAAATGTTGGGGGGTTAAGGTATCGGAAGAAAAAAAGAAAGCCAAAAATAATTTTTTCCCAAAAAAAACAAAAATTTTTTACGTTATTTTGTTTTCATCGTGTTCATTTTCATCATTCTTTTATACTGCACAACTTTTTTTTTATAAGGGTTAAACATTATGAATACTTTGAGAGTGATTTTTCTTGGGTGTTTTATCTGGTTTTGCGTCTTTATCTGACAGACCCTGAAAAATCACCCCGAAAACATTTTAACAAAAAAACCCCTTTCCAGTAGACACCCATTTTTTTTTTCTGACAAATAAACAATTACCCTCTTTTTACTCAATTTTTTTTTTAAAATCATCATTAAGTTTTTAATAATTTTACTGCAATATTACTTATTGATAACTTCTGGGGGGCATCGTTTTCCCCAAAGGCCCGGGCCTGGGCCATAAACCCCCTTTTTTTTATCTTTTATTCCCCGTCCCGAGCGAGCACAAGTTTAAAAAACTTTAATTAATCTTCAGAGGGAAAGATTTCCCCATACACTGGATTCACTTGGGCATTCTCTTTTTTATGTTTCCAGCACATCTTGTTTTTTTCGTTGAGTCGCGAAAAGAAAGGAGCAGTATAATTTAAAACCGTACTAGGGTAATGTACTGAAGTGTAATCTTTTTACTTCGTTCTAATGCTTCTTTAAATGGGAAACCAAAAACCCTTAGCATTATTGACAATTTTGCATTTTGTCTTAGTTTTAGATGTCTGTTTACCAGAGAGTTCAAGTCTTACTTCAAATTTTGGTTTATTTAAAATTTGTACATTAGTGGAAAAGGATCAGATCCGATCCTTGCAATTATTCAAACCGAATTCCCCTCTTCACTTTTTCCACCGGCCAATTAAAAAAGGGGTTGATGATTTACTGTAGCTGTGTTTGAAAGACCTTTTTTACCCTTTTTTTGGTTTTTTGTTGAAAAGACGATAAGTATAAGTGAATGACCAAGGAATATTGTGTTTTAATACCCCAGTAGTAGTCAAAAGAAATTTCCTTGAATCGGGGCATGATTTGTCAGTAATAACGAACAGACACAAGTAAACGAGAGAATTCATTTAAAAACTAGTTGGGTGGGGATCATCCCCTTGCTGACAATTTACGTAAATAATTCTAAAAAAGGTGGGAAGAGTAAATTTGTAAAAAGCAACCCCAAAAAGGGGTACATTTTGACAGGTGCCCCCGATGCAGTAGGACCAGGAGCTGAGAATCAATCCCAGCGAAAGAAAAAAAGGAAAGTATGTATAGCTGAGTATAAAATGTAAAATAAAACACGTACATATTTGAAGGAGAATTCTTGTGAAAAATCTGGGGATTTTTTTTTGAGGAACCGTTTCGCCAACCCTGCTTTCTTCAGTCCAATACAAAAAAAGAACGGTGGGAAAAGGAGAAGTTTGAAGGGAATCAGTCCCCAAACCCGGGGATGTCGGGTTTTTTAACCCCAAAAACACATATATACACCTACACACACACACACACACACACACACACACAACACAACACAACACAAAAACACACAAAACACACAAAAGGGATTTTATAACCCCCAATTTTTTCTCTGGGTGACACAGTTTTTTAAAAGTTCATTAAGGGAGATCTGGGCGAGAGCAACGACTGAGCCTCGTTAATTTTTTATATTTAGGTTTTTCATCCCACTGTTTGTTTCGCTCAAGGGAATTTGAGCTTTTTGGGGAATTTACGCTATGGAGAATTTAGCTCGGAGAATGTGGTGCTCAATGTTGGGCCAGGAAAAAATACAAAAAAGCCTGGCGAAAGAAGCCTTGATTTAATAGAACGCCCCCAAAGGGCGTCCTACACTTGATCAAAAAACCTTCATAACACGGGGGCACGCCCCAAAACAACCCTATACCCCTATAACCTTTTGAAAATAGACAAAAATATTCCTGTTTCCTGCCTTAATTTTTTTTAAACTTTAAAACTCGTTGTGTGTGTGTGTGTGTGTGTGTGTGTGTGTGTTTTGTTAAGGGACTCCCTAATTGTTTTTGGTTTTAGGGTCGAGACTTCCCGCTCCCCCGGCCCCACCCCCTTCACCCGATTGCCTAGGTCCTCTTTGTTTTCCCCAGCTTTATCATACCTCTTTTTAAAACATGATGGTTCCTGCCCACCCACTTCACTTCAGGGGTATTCCACTTCCTGACGACTCTTTTTTGAAGAAATACTTTCCCCAACGTCCCGTGACTCGTCTGGGGTCTTCCCGCTTCCAGTTTTTGGGCCCCCTTTTTCCTGTGTCCCCCCTCTGGGAAAATCCCATTCTGTCCACCTTTTTTTATTCCCCCGATCTTGTATGTCTTTTTCATGTCTCAGCTGACCCTTTTGTCCTCCGGGGTTTTTATCCGATTTCCCTTCCTTTTCCCCTTGGATTCCCCGAGCTCTGGGATAAAACCTTTTTGCAAATCTTTTTACTTTCTCTAACTTCTTTACGTGCTTTGACCAGGTGTGGGTTCCAGATTTGCTGCATACCCACCTGGGCCCCCAAAATACACAATGTACAGTGTCTTGAAGATTCCTTTTGGGATCGGAAAACTATTCCCAGGTTTTCCAAAGGGGCCCGAGCTGCAGCAGGAAATTTATTGATTTTTGTGCCTGGGACGTCCGGTGATGGTCACCCCGAGGTCTTTCTCCCCCATAGGCCCGGGAGTCTTTGTCCACCTAGCCATACTCTGTCTGGGGGGTTTTTTTGCCCCCCCCAATCTTCATGACTTTGCATTTGAGGGGTTTAATTTAGAAGCCAGTTTTTGGGCCCATGTCCCGCCTGTTCCGGGGCTTTTTGCAGTCCTGCCTCATCCTCATCCCATTTAAATTTTTTCTCAAACAACTTCCCTCATCTGCGAATAAGGGGCACTTTGGGGTCTTTTCCCTTTCCCTCCTGTCGTTTTGCAATTCAAAAAATAGCACTGGTCCTAAAAACGGCCCCTGTGGGAACCCCCCTCGTCACGGGGCCCACTGTGATACCTGTTCACTACCCTGACCCCGTTGCTGCCTCCCCGTGGATTCCCCGATCCATTTTCATTTTCCTTTAAAATGGGCCCCCGATCCTCCAGCTTCTGCACCAATCTCTTGTGGGAACTGCCGGGCCTTTCCCGCAGTCTAGGAAAAAAGCAAACAACCCACCCCTCTCTCGTGTCTTACTTTGTTACCTTGTCATTTAAAAATCCGGGGGTTTTTGATACAAGATTTCCTTCCATGAACCCATGCTGGTTTTTTTTTATAATCTTGTTCCGTTCAGGGGTTAAAACCCTTCCTCCCCGGGGTAATCTTCTCCATGACTTTGCACCCCAAACATGTCAGAGACACAGGTCTGAAGTTTAGTGCCTGTTTTTGCCCTTTTTTTAAATATGGGGACTGCATTTGCTGCTTTCCCCCTTTTTTTGGGTAGTTGCCCAGTTTCAAGGGACGGTTAAGATTGTGGTTAGAGGCCCCACAGAATCTCTCTCCTTTTTAAGGACCCATGGGGAGATCTTGTCCGGGCCCATCCCTTTGAAAATCAAGGGCCCTTAGCAGCTTTCTTCCCCCCTCCCCGGTTGGTCGTATGTCATCCATCACTTGTTGGAATATTCCCCCTTAGGGTTTCCCTTTTGTGTTTTCTTCCCAAAAGCCCTTCCCGTTTTCTGTAAAAAATTCCTTAAATCTCCCGTTTAGCTCCCCCCATACCCCCCTGGGTCATTTTTTTTGGAGTTCCCCTTTTGTCCTTAATCCCATCAATTGGGGCTTTGGCTTTTGTCTTCCCCCTGATGTGGTTTTAAAAAGTTTAGGATCAGTCTTGATTTTGATGCTATGTTTGTCAAATGTTTTTTGGGCCCCCCTCCCTTTTCCCCGTGCGTACCCCGGGGGCCTGGCTCTGCAACTGTCTCCCCATTTTTGGGGGTGCTCTCCGCCTTTTGTACTTTTTTCCTTCTATTTCACTTTTTTTGCCTCCCCACACCGTCTGGCCCCAAGGGTGCCCCGGTCTTCCCGTTGTTTCCCCCGTTTCCTTGGGGAAAAAACCTTTTCCCGCCTCCGATTTTGTTGTTCATATTCCATCATTTGTTTACTGGCTTTCCTGCCCAAATTCCCCTTCCCCCCAGGACCTCCTAGGGAAATTCCCCCAAAACCCCATGTAGTCCCCCTTTTTTAGTCAGGCTTTTTCCCTTTTAACTCCCCTTTTCTTTCCACTTCGGGTCTTTCTATATATTCAAAACAGAACCACGTGGGCGCTAGCCCTAGGGGGCTCTCCTTTATGTCCTCAATGTCTGAAATGCCCAGGGGGAACACAAGGGGCCCAAACTTGCCTTTTATCCTCCCCTCTATTAGTGTCCCCAAATATTGGGGAATGAGGTTTTCCAGCACCACGTCCCAAAATCTTGCCTCCATGTTTCGGGCCCCCGGTCCAGGTTTTCCCCCGTCAATCTCCTGTGGTTGAAATCCCCCAAAAAGTAACTTTGCTCTGCTGGGGGTAGGCCTTCTTTCCACCCCAGCAAGTGTGTCCACCATTGCTCTGTTGCTCTCTTCCTTTTTCCTCTCTTGGCCTCCTGCAGTTCTGTGGTGGATTTACAACTGTTGTTTTTCCCAGACTGTAGTGTACCTACTTGTAGTTTCTTTTACCTAGTTGTAGTTGCAGAGGTCAGGGGTGTGTTTTGGTTTTTAGAAATGTGTATGCATATACAAAAAAAAATATAATAATATATATATATATATATAATATATATATATATATATATATATATATATATATATATATAATTTCATACCCGAGACCTGAAAAAGGTTTTCCCTTTTTTCCCGGGAAAAAACAGAGTGAAAAATTTATGCTATAAATCTGCAGAAAATCAACCTGAACGTAACGAGAAAAAAAATATTTAAAAATTATTAAAAAATAAATTTAAAGATCTATGGATATGTAGCAGAATATGGCAAAAAATATAACTTAAAGGTTAGGTTCTTAGCTTTCTAAGTTAGCTTTTTGGGTAGAAATTTTTTCCCCTTTCTATAAAAAAAGTATCCTTTTAAAAAATTGGGGAAAAAAAGGTTTTAATTTTTAAGGGCACTGGTGTGACTTGAGGCCTAGCCCTGGACGGGGGGGTTGACCCGGAAAACCCCAGGGATATTCCAGGTATTTTGGTAAGTTTTTTTGGGCCTAGGAAATGCAGGAGAAAAAGCAAAAGGGGGGGAGGGAGGGGGGGAGAGAAAAAGAGACTTTCTCTGTGCTTTGGGGGCGGAGCAGATGACTGGGAAATTTCAACAAAAGGCATGACCTGTCTTACCTTTGGGGAAAAAGGGGTAAAAGGGGAAAAGAGTTGGGAAAATTAACAGACATCTTCCCGACCTGAAATAAACAAAAGGGTAAGCACTTTGTGGAGACTAGGCCATATATATATATATATATATATATATATATATATATATATATATATTTTTTTTTTTTTTGTGTGTGGTGTCGAATATTAAAAATGGTCAATTGCAATAACCCCATTTAAAAAATTTAAATCCTTTCTAAAATTTTTTCTCTAATAAGTTTAAAGATATATTTTTTTTATTAATGTTAATCCCAAAAAATTTTTTTTTTCCCCCAAAAGGGAAATTAAAAAAATTACCAACCTTATTATAACAAGAACAATTTATTTTTGCCTAACCCCAAATAATTTAATACTTACAATCACAGTGGGAAAAATATTTTTTCGTTAGGTTTAAAAGGGTTTTTTTTTAAATTATTCATTTAAAAATTTTTCGCTTGCCCTTTTGGCAAGATGAGCGTGGGTATTTAAAAGGAAACTAAAATTCTGCCCATTCGGCAGACATATATATATTTTTCTTTCCAAAACCCTGCCCCATCCCACCCAGGCAGGGGTGGCCCAAAGGGAAAAAAAAGTTTCTCCTTTTTCATTTATTTAAAATATATACAGCAGAAGGAATTCCCCCTTGCTCCGGGATTTTAGTCGCTTCTTACAACACCAAAAGGTTTTCGGAGGAAGAATTCTGTTCCCCCTTCCCCCTTTAAAAAAAAAAATAAAAAAAGAACAAGAACTAGAAAGAAAATAAAGAAAAACCCGAGGGGGGGTTTTGTATAATATGCTTGGGACCCTGTATGTTTTAGGGGACCCCAAGTGTAAGTAGGAGCAAGAGTACCTGAAATCTTGCATGTGTATAAGAACGAACAAAAAAACACCAGCAATTTTACCATCGTGTAAAAAAAATTACAGGCCTTTTGTTTTTCACTCCCCTTTGGGTTTTTGGGGGCCCCCGTGGGTTACCCTCCCTTTTTTTTTTTTTTTTTTTAAAAAAAAAAAAAATTCTTTTTTATTTTAAATTTTATATATATATATATATATATATATATATATATATATATATATATATATATATATACTCTGTTTTTTTCATCATTCCAGCTCATGTAATTTTTTTTTAAAAGTTTTTTTTTAAATTTTATCATATCGCAATTCCCTTTAAAACTTGTATAAAAAAAACGAATAATTGTAGTAATCTGTACTAATGTAGTATAAATTCTTTTTAAACCAGGGAAAGCAAAAAAAAATAAAACGGCAGAAAAAAACCCCATTATTAGTTGACGTTTTGCAGTGAAATGTCGGGCTAATAAAAATATCCACTTTACTAGTTTTGTTTACCATCCCCTGGTATTTTATCTGCGTTTTGACTGCGGGCCCAAGAGGTCGACTTGGAAAAAAATCGAAACCCGGGTTTAATTGGGGAAATTGGAAAATAAAGCCCCCCGGTTAAAACGGCCCCAAATTTCCCTTTAAATTAAACTCCAGGCTAACTTACTCGTTTTCCGGAAAAGACAATACCGCTGGGGTTTGGGCCACCATCATCCGGATCAATCGACACGCTCCCCGGGAGCTCTTGGGAAAACAAAAGTGGGACCCTTCTACAACCCGGCACAAGTCTCGCTTCTTTGGGAAGTAAAGAGGCTTATTTTCCGCCATTTGGGGACCCCTACCACCGGGTTGAGAGCTGTTCCCCATGTCCTTACCATAATGGGGCTAAAAGGGAAACTGAAGAAGCCGACCGAGCATAGTCTATTATTGTCAACAGATTTTTTTGCCGCCGCCCTTTTGGGGGAAGGCCGGCGTCACAATGAACTCCTCCAACAGGGGTTTTTATGCTGGGAAGGGGGAGGACAGGGTGGCCCCGTTTCTACAAAGGTTCTTCAGCATGCACTTGGGGCTGTAATGTGGACCCAACCCGAGTTCTTCATCCTCAAACACGGGAAGTGATGTCCCAAAGTCTGAGCCTCCCTTTGGGGAGATCCTGAAAAGGGGGTTACATGAAAGATCTCAGCACTGCGTTCGTGATCCTCGGGATGAATTCCAAACAACTTCCCCAAAATTAGGGGGAGAAAAAAATTTTGGGGGAAATGTTTATAATCAACCTTTTTTTGTAGTTTCGTTCTTGTCCCCAGACGGGGAAACAACAGCATCCGGGCTCCTCTTGGCAAGACAGTTCCAATGTTGCCATTTATTCCCCCTGAAAGGGTTTTAAGACAGATTTGTCGCTTTAGGCCCCAAATTTCCCCTTTTACTTATATTTTTTTTTGGCTTAATATAGTCTTAGACTACTTATTTATCTTTTTTATAATTTTCATCATTTTTTATTTATCTCAAAATTGTCCCCAAGTAGTTCCCGAACAACTATATTTTTACCTAGAAGCTGACACCTTTTTCCTCTTTCTAGTTCGTTTCACCCAAGTCTCTGCCTAGGTGGTCTACTCTCGCCCTACACCTTTTAAAATAGATAAAGTCCAAACCCCAGGAAATTTCAAGGGGAAAATACAATACGTGTTCGATACATTGTTGTCCCAAATATCCTTATTTCATAGAGAATATTTTTTCTAAACATTACTAAAAGGGGGTTTTTTGAATATTTTTCCTTTTTCAGAATACTTTATTTAGATTAGGTTACTTATACATAAACCAAAAACAATATATTTAAAACATTTAAATCTTAAATGGGAAAGAACTTAAAATTTTATTTTTTTTTTGTGTAGTAACTTTTAAAATTTTAAAAAAGGTTCCTCCTATAGTTCACGAGCCAAAAATGACTATTAAAAAAAAAAAAAAGATGGTAAGGGAAAAAAAAAGGGGACTGGGTTTGGTTTTCGGATGGTTGGGGGGCCTGCTCATTGGGTGGTGGGGGGCTTGGTTTGTTTTGCCCCCTTCACCCCCGGGCACCTGTTTTAAAACTTTTTTCGGGTGGGCCAAACGCCACCTCATTTTGATAAGTTTCCGGCTATCGGAGTAGTAGTGTCCTAAGATCTGGCATTCTTGCCAACCCTTAATTGGGAAAAACCCCCCTATATATTTATATTTGTTTTGTAGAATTATATTTACAAAAGAAAATTTAAAAAAAAAATTTGGGTATAGGGAATTAAAAGTCCCCAGTTAAAATTTTACTTTTAACCGAGGTCTTTTTACTTTCCCAAAAATTGAAAAATCACCATGAGATGTTATGATAGGCTTCCCCTTCTATACAGAAAAAAAATGGATCACCAGTTAAATGTTCCCCGGATTGTGTTTGTTTTGGGCTCTGGACTTACCTGAAGCCTCGTTGCATTTATGATGGCCCAAAAACTTCCCCCAAAAACCCCTCCCTGAATGTCAACTGCAACAACAAAGTTTTCTTTTTCCCAAAATTTTCACAATGTCCACTTTCTGAGATGTAATGTTACTTTTACCATATCTACTCTTTTTTTTAAATATGGTGTAAGCCATAAGAAAGCCGTCATCCCAAATTGTCGGGATTGAACCATTTTTTAACACGAAACAAAGCCCTTTCTGCCTATAAAATATCGGGGAAAGTTTTCCCCAAAAAGGGCGCTCTTTAGTGAGGTCTCTCCATTTCTGCAAAAGTTTTGAATTTTCTTTTCCCCACTGGAAACACCCCTCCTGCCGAGGGGTGTGCCCCCCAAAAAAATTGGGGTGGAGTTTTATATTTGGGAAAAGGGGACCCCGCAAAATTTATAGCTTCCCCTTTTTTTTCTCAAACAACCTGAGGCCAAAGGTAGTATTTAGATTTTTATGAAGGATCTAAAAAGGTTGAAACGTCACTAATGGAAAACACCTGTAGAGGGGAAATTTTTACGACTTTTCACCCACTAGTTCATCAAAAAAAGGTAAGTTTTCCTTTTCGATCTTCCGATTAAAGAACCACAAACAATAATCAATAAGTCAAAAAAACCAGATATTTAATTCTTTTTTCCCGTAAATCAAAGGATTTCTGGATGTAACTAAACAAATAGGTTTTCCCAAAAAAGGTCTACGTCTATACAAAAAAACCCGAAAAGGAAAAGTATCCCCCCCAATGTTTCAATGGGAGAACTTTAGATTCACATCAACATAAAAAAAGGGAAAGCCCTAAATAAAAAAAAATTTTAAGTCCCAATTGACACGCTTCCCAACCAAAATATCTTTTTGAGCTTGGGAAAAACCCGATGGAAATTCGAAATTTTAAAATTTCAAAACTACATTCCACCACAAAGTTTAAAAAAAGAATCCACCGCACAACCACAGCTCCCAAAATCTACCATTCCATCGCCCCTTTTGCAGTTCGGAAGAACGCCTCCACAGTGCGGGTCCCTCCACCAGCATCCTTTATGGCAACTTTTTCACCTGGGGCCCTTCCCTTTTTTTCTTCTTTTTTTTCGCCGTAAAGAGGACTTGTTGGTTTTTAAAAAAAAAGGTTTTCTTTTTGGAAAAATGAATTTTGGGAACATTTGGCAACCCCAAAAGATTCCCCCATTTGGGACAGGCGGGCCCTTCTTCAACTTGATTTCTAAATAATTTTCATCACAAAATTTTCTTTTGCTTCCCTTGGGAATTCCATTTTAATTAAAAAAACCCTTTTAATAATTAAAATATAATAATAATTATATATATATATATATATATATATATATATATATATATATAAAATTTTTAATTTAAATTAAAAAAATATAATTTAATTTTTAAATTTGGGTTAATTATTATTATATATTTTGAAAAAAAGGTTTTTAACGCCCCCGTTTTTTTAAAAAACCAAACCTACTTCCAATTTGGAAACCATTTAATTTTGGAAATTTCCCTTTTTTCCTTGCGCTAGACCTTTGAAACCAAAGGGCCCAGGGTAAAAACTTCCCCGGGGAGGAAAAAGGTTTAAAAAAGGCTTGAGGGGAAGGGAAAAAAAAAAAAATTTTTTTTTTATATATATATATATATATATATATATATATATATATATATATATATATATATAAAATATATATATATATATATATATATATATATATATATATATATATATATACATTTATTCAAACAATTTTTAAACTTTTAAAGTTTGGTTCCCCTATTTCAAAGGTAAAACAGGAAGAGTTCATTCAACAATACGGAAGAGTAACAACAGGCCAGAAAAACACTGCGGGATGTCACGCAAGGTGCAAGGGTCAGGAAGCGCATGTGTCGGGAAGGTCAGGGTCGGAAGAGGCAGTCACGGAAAGGGTGAATTCAGTGATGGTCAGGAAAAATCTAATGCTAGGAGGCGTTCAGTGCCGGGGAAGGTCAGTCCCAGGAATTCAGTGCCAAAGGAATTCAGTGCCAGGAAGGTTCAAGTACCAAGGGAAACGTTCAGGTGCCAGACGAGGTGCAATTCTCAAACTAGGTTACAGGTTCGAGAATGGGGGGCCGAAAGCGAAGCACCGGGGAAGCGCAGCGGGAAAGGGTGGGTTTAAACCAGTGCCTTGCGGGCGGACAAGGCTGTTAAACACCTGTCAAATATTCGACATCCCCCCTCCTTCCTATTCCACTTTATGTTTTTACTTTCCCTCTTTTATGGTTTTAGTCTGTGTATAATTATATAATATATATATATATATATATATATATATATATATATATATATATAAATAATTTATATATATATATATATATATATATATATATATATATATTTTCCTTTTATAAAAATACACACACACACTAGTATCATCATGCAACGGATGGAGAATTAGATTTGGAGGTAACACTGAGAATGTGGGGAATTAAAGGCATATGAGAATAAAGTATAGGGAGAAGGACAGTATAAAGACTCCAAGACTTGCCCCTCCCTCCTCCAGCAGCACTCAGTACACCTACTTTTAGCATGAAAACCTTCCCTCCCCCAGAGCCCCTCAGAACAACACCCCTCTGGAGCTTGACATCTTCCCTCCCCCAAAACGACCCAATAATGCACTAACTCTGGACTTCACCCTTCCTCCTCCCAACTCAAAACCCTCGGGAAACTTGACACCTTCCCTGCTCCAGCAGCGCTGTAACACCCCTGGAGCTTGACACCTTCCCTCCTCCAGCAACGCTCAGTAGCACACTCACTTGGAGTTTGCACCCCCTCCCCCAGCAACGCTCAATACACACTCACTCTGGGTTTGAATCCCCTCCTCCAGCAACTTCAGTAACACGCAAGCCCATCATTAACCCATTTATTAGTTTATAAGTGCTCTTTCATGATCAGGAAGTAAGTATGGACTCTGATGGTTATCAGTAAGACCGTCCTCACCACCTGCTCTCTTCCCTCTTTTCTCACTAAACCCACAAATTTAAAATTTGCTATATTTTATTAGAACATGTGTCATGGCTACGACTGAGTGTAGGGTGTGGACAAAATTTTTGTGTTTGAGTTATGGTGGAGCACCAGCAATGTGTGGCTACCTTATTCTTTATGAGTTCCATGGTGGATGCCCCCGCAGTGTGTAGCTACTCCACCTTATTTAGTAAGAGGGTTTCATGGTGCGAAGACCGCATTTATACTAGATTTGACGCCGAATCTGCGCAATGGGAGATTCCGTATCCATCAAAAATGCTCAGAGCCGTTTTGGCTACAGTCCCAATTATGGTGCCAGTCTAAGAATAACGATGTATGTACTAGTTTATATTAGATCCTTATGGGTTAATTAACTAAAGAATAATCTCTGCCTTGAAACTAATGCAAAAAAAGCTCTCAGGTTATTCTTGGGTTCTTAAAGTTAATAGGTCTATACTTGAGGAAGGAGCTTGGAATTCTTGGTATAAAGAATAGGATATTAAAGTTTAATACGTCACCGTTATTAAATTATTGAGAAATAAAACTCTGTTTAGGTCTAACTGAATATATGAAGTAAATAAACAAATCAAATGGACTGGGGAAAAAACCCCAATTATATCGCAATCAAGTTCGATTCAAAAAAGAAGAGGAAATTTAGTTCCTCGGATCAGAGCCTAACAAAATTAAGGCACCACCTTTGAAAGGTCGGTGGTACGAGACAGTGTTTATCTTGCCCCCCATTGATCTCGGTGTACTTGAGGTCCCAGAATCGACAGACAACCGTCTGACGGGCCCTGATGATCCTAATTGGCCTTATTGCCTGGTTGGCTAAGTTCTGTTTATCCCTGACCCACTGTTATTGTATCCTCCCAAAAGATCCCCTAAGTGGTTGCCTGAATTCTCTCGCCATTTTTTGTTTTTACCTGAAAATGGCTCATCCGATCGGGTCAAATTTCACTTTGGTAACTGAACCTGGGTTAATATGGGAGCGCTACACCCCTAAGGAATATACAGCACTTGCGGAGGAAGAAAGGGGGGACATTTAGGCAATTCAGGGGAAAAGGAGTACAGATCAATTCCTAGATTACAAACCCCTCACAGCATCAGGAACCTCCCTTGGGTACTCATACCGGAAGGGTTGTTCTTCCATCTCGAAATAAGTAAGAAAAACACAGGTCACAATAAATCCAAAGTTCTAGTACGATTTACCAGAGTTTAATATTGATGAAGATACGCATGTAAATAAACATTAGCAGTTTAACATCAGATAACCCAACAAAGTTTTACACTGTGGCTTATTTCTGGTTTAGAATATACATAATCCATTATTTTACAGAAACCAGTTCGATTAGTAAAACTGGCATATTAAAACTTAAACTATCTAAAATCAAGCAAAGCTTCTAGTGGAAAGTGTATCAGCACTAAAAGTTTAAAGCCGATCAGAAGAGACATCAGCTGTGAAAGTGATGTATTCAGATCCGATTCAAGCAAGGATAAGCAAGGATAAGAAGCCCTTCAACAGCATCATGGTAAAATAATGCAAAAATATAATGTTGTACCATTTCGATATTAAAAATAACTCAAAGGAACCAACACACCTGATTGACACGACCAATCTCCTGCACTAACACTAGTATTTTTCCCCTCTGTTGTCGTCAAATTAGAAGTCGCCTTTTTGAACGTCTGAAGCAACGCACTGAGAGTGTTGAAGTCCTTCAAGCCATTCCAAGATGCTGGAATGGTTTGGCCATAGAGTACACTATCTCAATAGCTCGAGAATATATACCCTGACCGTACACTATGTTGATTTTTTTAAGTCGATTCAAGAGCTTTTCTTGAGTTATGACCAAAATAAAAAGAAGAGTTGGAAGAAGGATAAAAAGGGAAAATCAGGCAATCTCTTAAGATTCACCTTCGGAATACTTAATTTCAAACAGGTAATTACAAATTAGAACACGAGGAAAGGAGAAGGACCCCGACAGTGCTCGTGAGCTGGGAACGCATCCAGCAACCACAATCAGGTGTATACATACAGATGAGCACAATTCATAACAATGTTACGAGAAAACATATCTTTATATAAGTAAATGATCCTTTTGAGCCCCAGAAATATCAGTGATGTTCCCAAAATTCTCTCTGGTTTACATGAAGATTTGTCAGAAGAATATAAACATATAAAAACTAAACATGTTTATAGATGCAAAAATGTTATGGAAAACGGGTGTAAAGAAAGATTACATATCTACATGAAGACGAAAAGATGAGCAGATGGAGTCACAGGTGGTAAAGAAGATTACATATCTACATGAAGACGTAAGATGAGCAGATGGAGTCAAGGTGGTATAGTGTTATGTAATAAACTCTCTGAAAACAGAAATGAAAAGAGCATACAAAAATGTGGAGGATAGAGCTGCAAAAACAGCAAAAAATATGATAATGTTGGCGAAACGGAGCTGGAAATGATAACGAAAAAAAAGTTTTCCCAAAGAAAATCAAATAAATATAATTAAAAGAAACTTTGATGCTATCTAGCAAAAAAAAATGCTCCCAGGTAAAATATATATAAAAAATACAGAAACTCTGGACTCCCGACCAAAACTGAAGGATGAGTATAATGGCGGGATGCCCCGTCAAAAGAAACATCCAGATAAAATAGAAAATTCAGATATGGGCTCCCAAAATTCCCCAGAGCTGAATACTGACAACCCGCACATTGGGAAAAAGAAACTTATGCGACATTTTGGTCTGGCTTGGACCATTAGCTAGTCACACACTAGCACACGAAGTTAAGGGTGCCAGTACGTTTTCAAAGCTCTTGCATTTTCAAGCTACAAGCCAAAGGTACGAAAATATGCCAACTATTTATAAAATTTGGAGGTTATGAAAAATGATACAAGACTGTATGGACTACTGGAACGATGTACTACTGGGATAGCGAACTGCGAAAATCATGTACTGGAATGAGGATTTAGGGAATGGTATACAGTAATATATGATAGTCAGTGAATACGAGACATAGTTTTGTTCTATTCTGATCATACAAATAAATAATTACATTTCCACATATAAAAGGAGTGGGGAAAGGGGAATAAATTAATGCAAATTAGGAGAAACAGAGACAAAGTTCGAATAACGGAATAGGCGAGGCCTTGAGGTGCCATAAACATTGATCAACGTACAGATGTCCTTTTGGACGGAAAATAAAAACAGGGGGAAGAAAAGATGTATCTATTTCTTTATCTAGAATCTCGATTAATTTTCCGACCATGTACGATATGCGAGACCTCTTCATGTACAGACACAGTAATAGATCGCACCAAGGAACTGAAGGCCAGAAAGCAGGTCGAAGATCTAAAGACCAGAACTCAAAAATTCTACTTGGTAATGCAGCACGCACTCAGAAAGTGTTTGGTATATGTGTCACAGGTTAAGATATGACTCAGCTACTAACAACACGTGCATCTACAAGTGAGGTTAGGTAAGGTAAGGATCGTCAGGAAATAATAATATCTTTATTTACTGCAAGTACATGTATACATGCTGAGCATTTCGGGCAAATTAGGTCAGTTTTGTCACAGGATGCGACCCACCAGTCGACTAACACCCAGGTACCCATTTTAAACTGATGAGTGAACAGGGACAGGGACAGTAGGTATCTTATGAAACAAGTCCCTATGTTTTCCAGCAGTACCGGGAGATTCGAACCCCGGACCTCAGTGTGGAGCTGAGTGCGCGAGAGATCGAGCTACGGGACGCGGGTGTTAGATGACGACCCGCTCATTGAGCTTTTGGTCACCTGACCGAGGGCTTCCGCTGGCTTACAGTCCATCCCTCCAAAAATATGCCACAGTTATAACCATTTTAATCTACACGTGAAAAACTTTATCTTTCGATTATTATTATAATCAAGGGGAAGCGCCTAAACCCGGAGGATTATAAAGCGCCTGGGGATATGTGGAAGGCATTCAGGCTTAATTCAGAACTGGAGCACAGATCCAATTCCTAAATCAAAGCCCTCACCAACATCAAGGAACCTTCCTGAGGGGTTTATCTTTCGAACCTACTATAGTTCTACAACAGAATTACTCAAATCTTGGTTAGGACAACCACATATTCTTGAATTTGAAGAAAGATTTAATTAGTTCCATACGAGAATTTGTTCTACGTATGGAAGAATAACAAAGAGGAGTAAATAAACAGCAGTGCGTGAGAAGAGAAACGAGAAATAGTGAAAAGGCAACATCGAGATCACAGATAACAAGAGGAAAGCCGTCCCCAAAACATTATTATACAGTTCCATACTATTTCCGAAGGAAAATATCAAACTAGAAAAGGATCTTGGGAGGTTCATGTCAAACATCTAACTGAAGAAGGAATCATGGGAGAAGCTGTAAACATAACAATTGCCTTCATGGATCTAAGCATAGATATTCGGGATGCTGTGCACGACAAAGGAAGACCACGACTGAATATGCAGCACCAACATAGATCCTCCACTGATAAACACAGAACTCTGACAAATGTAAAGGTTTAGAACAATGACAAGCAGTGAACCTGAGGAAATATCTACAGGAGTGACTTAAATAACCGAAGCATAACGACTTCAGAAGAGCTAGGAATATGACGTATGAGATCTCTAAAGGAATAACGAAAACACAGGTAAAGACTACGACCTGCGAGGGTACACGGACAAGGACGCACACAGCGAAACCTAAGAACACGATATTATAAAATATTCTTCAATTTCAGGAAGTTAGGAAAATAGAAGGTGAGAAACTTCAGTTTCAAGAATAAACAAAGTGTTTACAGAGGCTAGGAACGAAAAAGAACAGTCGTTTAGAGGGGCGGTTCAGGGCGGAGACTCGACAACGCAAACACAAATGAGTGAGAACATATATATATATATGCAGGTGACATTATATATATATATATATATATAATATATATATATATATATATATATATATATATATATATATATAATATATATATATAATATAATACTTCACCCTGTGTATACAAATTAGTACAATTACAAAACCCTGTTTTTGTGTTTATGTGGATACTATATATGACATACTTAAGTAGTATAGTAAATATACTCACATATAGGAAATAATAACATTAAAGATAGTTTCAGAAAATAATCCAGTGGAAATGATAAGAAAAATTTTGCGCTGTGTTCCAGCTAAGTCGTGAGATTTAACTGCTGAGGAAGAGTGCGAAGACAGGGTTTAGGAGGAGCACGGAAGAGGTGAAGACTGAGAATAGCGAGAAGAAAAGGGCGAGAAGGGAGAAGAGGAGAGTGTGGCATATTTCGTTGTTCCTACTCCACTGCCCAGCCGGGCCAAGCCTGGTCGACCAGTCTCTTGCTGTTGGGACCTGCTAGCCATACATATCAACGCGGTCTGGTTTATCTGGCACACGAATGATCAACGGATGTAAATCGAGGGGTTCATCAGTGTTCTATTATCCCTGGTACAACACCTCCCGTATCTCTCCTCCCAGTACGTTATGGTAGTGTGCAGATTTGGAACTAGGTTCTCATTATCTTCCACGTATATATTATCGCGTATCTCTCCAGTGTTACCACTGGCATTGTTCTATTGGTTTCAAATTTCACATTATCAAGACTGTCATTTTCCTGGCACTCTCAGTGTCTGTATTCTTAAAAAGGAGTTAGCTGACAGGATACCCGTCTTTATAAATGGTACTTTTAGTCTATGAGGAGACTCTCTTATGCTACCCAGTTTTTATACGGTAATTTTATTCTGTTAGGTAAACCTCTTATTGATTTTTATACAGCTCCCATTTATAGAGTTTCTCTTTTTCTATATACGAGCAACTGGAATCTGTCCCATTGCACATCACGCTAATTTCTACCGCCCGCTGGAAGACTTTGTGTATATCTCTTACAGGTTTTCGGTGTTCTCTGCAGAGGCAACTTTCATGCTAATTTTCTGTCATCCACAAAGGATGTAAGTAAGAGAGGAAGAGATTTATGAGGAAGTTAACGTAGCAGAAAAGAAGAGATATAAGGAGGTGAGGAGAGTGAAAAGGGAGGAGAAAGTGAAATGAGAAGATACAAGGGCTGGAAGATGGATGAGAAGGAGGAATAAGAGGTGAGGAGAAAACGAGGACAAGAAGAGGAGAAATAAGATAACGAAGATAGAATACGAGGAAGAGAGAGAAAGGAGGAAGATAAAGATGGTAAGAGAGACAGGTGGAAATAGAGATGAGGAAGGAGACGAGGGAGGAGGGATGGAAGAGAAGAGCTTGCGATGTAATGGTGAAAACAGGAGAAGAGGGAAATAAATGATAAAATGACTAGCTTCTACAGAGAATGGTTTAAAATAAATTCGAAAAATCCTGTCTCGGACTGCCATAAAATTAACCACTTATAACATCTTATCGCAAACAAAAAAAAAAATGCAAGAAGAATTTGTTGAATAGAGTAAGACAATTTGTTATAAAGTGTTTGAGGATTACACGAACGTTGTCAAATTCACATGTAGATAATCTAAACTAGTATTACTGCAGAGATCACATGTACTGAAGGACAATAATGCAAGCATCTCCAGCAAAACTTGGCCTATTAATGAGGCCTATTAAAATTTGTTCAGCAGTATGAAGAGATCAGAGCTAGAGTCAATGGGAGAATCTGGGAAGATGAAGATGGATGGGTAGAAAAGGAAGATTAGAAAGGAAGATGATGAAGTAAAATTGAGAAAGAAAGAGACGTGAAAGAAAGTAAAGAGAGAAGAAAAGTAAAGATTATAAAGTAAAGAAAGAATAGTAGACGATGAAGGAAAGGAAGATAAAGAAAAGAGAAGATGAGAAAGAGCAGGAAGAAAGAATAGTGGAAGATGAGAAAGTAAGAAAATGAAAGCAGTGGGAAGAAGACGGGCGAAAGCAGGCTAGGAATCCTTAATCATTAAATAGCTTGTCAATAAAGCTAGAGATCCTAACCTTGTCAAACCCTGTGAAAGAGAGAGAGAGAGGAAGGAGGAGGAAAGAGGAGGAAGGGAGGAAGGAGTCACGAAAGAAATCAAGAAGAAAGAGGAAGACAGAGGGGCGAAATAGTAGAGGTGACAGAAAGTGGCGAGGGTAAAAGGGACATGGAAATTTGAGGAAACAGAGAGATCCAAGAACAAAAGTATGAGAATGGATGAGAGGAATTAAGAGAGGGAGAGGAAAGATAGAATAAAGCAAGGAGAAACAAAAGCAAAGTGGAAAGGAGAGGGCATATGTGGGTAAATGAAGTGAATGACAGAGGAGAGTGGTGGAAAATTGAGTGGGTTAGAATGAGGAGTGAGAGGCTGGAGAGCAGAATGAGAAATAGACTGTGGAACTCAGAGAAACAAAACAGAGAGAGAGAGAGAGAGAGAGAGGACATTACTAATTATTATTCTGTTGAATCAGAAAAAATTAAGTTTAATTTCAAAACTGAAATGGGGAGTGTCGAAAGAATTAGTTTTATATCTCAGTGATGGAACAGTGGTGAGGGAGGGAGGAGGGAGGGGCAGCTGGAGAGGGGCGCTGGAGGGAGGGAGGGCGGCTGGGAGGAGGGAGGGTTTAGAGGCGGGAAAGCTGATTGCTGGAGGAAACCATACCCCGGCGGGATTGAACCCGCGGTCATAGAGTCTCAAAACTCCAGCCCGTCGCTTAGCCACTGACCAGCTAGCCACAATAAGATTCATCAACTAGGTATTTTCTACACCATAGGAAGGTTAGCACAGGCACCTCTGTGACACAAATGCAAGTTACTTACAGACGAATCTCCAGTTCAATCCCGGCCGGGGTATGGTTTGTTTGCAATCGTGTCATTCGATTTCTTGAGTCATGCTGGAGGGTGATTATAGACAATGAGGGGATCGTTATAAACAGGATATTAGCGGAAACATGGGATGTAGTAGCAATGAACATGAGATGTAGTAGCAATAAACATGAGATGTAGTAGCAATGAACATGAGATGTAGAAGCAATAAACATGGGTTGTGGAGCAATGAACATGAGATGTAGAAGCAATAAACATGGGTTGTGTAGCAATGAACATGAGATGTAGTAGCAATAAACATGGTTGTGGTAGCAATGAACATGAGATGTAGAAGCAATAAACATGAGATGTATAGCAATGAACATGAGATGTAGAAGCAATAAACATGGGTTGTGTGCAATGAACATGAGATGTAAAGCAATAAACATGGGTTGTGGTAAATGAACATGAGATGTAGTAGCAATAAACATGGGTTGTGTAGTAATGAACATGAGATGTAGAAGCTAATAAACATGAGATGTAGTAGCAATGAACATGAGATGTAGAAGCAATAAACATGGGTTGTGGTAGCAATGAACATGAGATGTAGTAGCAATAAACATGAGATGTAGTAGCAATGAACATGAGATGTAGAAACAATAAACATGGTTGTGGTATAATGAACATGAGATGTAGAAGCAATAAACATGGGTTGTGGTACAATGAACATGAGATGTAGTACAATAAACATGGGTTGTGGTAGCAATGAACATGAATGTGAAGCAATAAACATGGGTTGTGGTACAATGAACATGAGATGTATGAAACAATAAACATGGGTTGTGGTAGCAATGAACTATGAGATGTAGAAGCAATAAACATGAGTTGTGGTAGCAATGAACATGAGATGTAGAAGCAATAACATAGGTTGTGGTAGCAATGAACATGAGATGTAAAGCAATAAACATGGGTTGTGGTAGCAATGAACATGAGATGTAGTAGCATAAACATGAGATGTAGTAGCAATGAACATGAGATGTAGAAGCAATAAACATGGTTGTGGTAGCAATGAACATGAGATGTAGAAGCAATAAACATGGGTTGTATAGCAATAACATGAGATGTAGAAGCAATAAACATGGGTTGTGGTAGCAATGAAAATGAGATGAAGCACAAAAACATGGGTTGGGGTAGCAAGGGAACATGAGATGTAGTACAATAAACATAAGTGTAGTAAATGAACTTTTAGTTTTAAACCCAAAAAAACAGGGGGTTGGGGGAAACAATGAACAAAGATGTAGAAGCAAAAAATGGGTTTTTGGGAATAAAATGGGATTGAAAAATAAACAGGGGTTTTTGGGGTAGCAATGAACTTTGAGATGTAAAAGTTAAAAACATGGGTTTGAGCAATAAAACATGAATGAAAAATAAACTTTGGGTTGTGGTAGAAATGAAATGGATATATGGAAAAAACATAAATGGTGGAAAATGAACATGAGATGTAAAAATAAACATGGGTTGTGGTAGAAAATAAAACATTTAGAAGCAATAAACTTTGGGTTGTGTAGCAATAAAACATGAGATGTAGAAGCAAAAACATGGGTTGTGGTAGCAATGAAACGGATGTAAAGCAATAAACATGGGTTGTAGAAAAAAATGAACATGAGATGTAAAAACCAAAAACATGAGATGAGTAGCAATGAACATGAATGTAAAAAACAATAAACATGGGTTGTGGAATTTTGAACATGAGATGTATTAGCAAAAACATGGGTTGTGGTAGAATGAACGGGTTGGGCCACAAAAAGGGGAAACGGAAGATAAAATGAACAACAGATAAAAAAAAAGGGATACAATCGGAAAGGAAAGGGAGACGGGTTGTTGTTGTTACAAAAAAATTTTTTTGGCTTTTTGTAAAGGAAAAAAAAACAGGAATGTTTGACGTTATACAAGGGCCCGGCCCTAAGGTGCGCCCTCACACCCAAGAAGGGCCCCAAAAAAAAAACAAAAAAAAAAGGGGGGTCGTAAACAGTGACTATTTTCCCCTACTCTATGAAAATTTTAAGTGGGAAAAAAACCCATTATCTCCCTCTGGCCTAAATGCCCAAGGGGTTTTTGAATTAGGTAATGAAATCTTCAACCTCTTGGGAGATTTAAACAAGGTGACAATTTCCCCGTTGCTAGGGCCCCAGTAGCTAAATTTCAATCTTGGAAAATTTAATTTTTAGTCGTTTTTAAACATCATACATCACACCCCAAAAGGGATTTTGGTAAAAAAGGAGGGGGACACAAGCGACAACTGAAAAATCTACATTACACTCCAACAAAAACCACCTCTTTTCAGAAATAAAAACCCACAAAAATTTTGATATAATTACACACACACACACACACACACACACACACACACACACACAAACACACACACACACACACACACACACACACACACACACAACAAACCGAGGAAGAAGTGAAGAGGCTTAGTGAGCTAGATACCTAAAAGCAATGGGGCGATAACATCTCCCATGGGTATTGAGAGAGGGAGCAGAGGCCCAGGGTACCCCTAAAAAACAATATTCAATACATCTATCGAAACAGGGAGATTGCCTGAGGCATGGAAGACAGCAAATGTAGTCCAATTTTTAAAAAAGGAGACAGAATGAAGCATTAAACTCCGAGACCAGTGTCACTGACATGTTAGTATGCAAAAATCATGGAGAAGATTATCAGGAGAAGAGTGGTGGAACACCTAGAAAGAATGATCTCACACACAGCATGGTTTCAGGAGGGGAAATCCTGTGTCACAAACCTACTGGAGTTCTATGACATGGTGACAGCAGTAAGACAAGAGAGAGGGGGTGGGTGGATTGCATTTTCTGGACTGCAAGAAGGCGTTTGACACAGTTCCACAAGAATTGGTGAAAACTGGAGGACCAAGCAGGAAAACAGGGAAGGCACTCAATGGATCAGGAATACTTGTAGGAAGACAGCAGCGAGTCATGGTACGTGGCGAGGTGTCAGAGTGGCACCTGTGACCAGCGGGTCCGCAGGGTCCCAGGACCAGTGCTGTTTCTGCAGGAACGACATGACGGAAGGAAAGACTCTGAGGTGTCCTGTTTGCGGAATGGAAGGTGATGAGAAGAATACACTGATCGAAGACCAGGCAGAACTACAAAGGATCTGGACAGGCTGCAGACCTGGTCCAGCAATTGGCTCCGGGAGTTCAATCCACCAAGTGCAAAGTCATGAAGATTGGGGAAGGGCAAAGAAGGCCGCAGACGGAGTACAGTCTAGGGGTCAGAGACTACAAACCTACCAAGGAAAAGATCTTTTGAGTATAACACCCGGCACATCTCCGAAGGCACATCAACCAAATAACTGCAGCATATAGGCCTAGCAAACCTCAGAACAGCATTCCGACATCTTAATAAGGGAAACGTTCAGGACCCTGTACACCGTATACGTTAGGCCATATTGGAGATGTGGCACCAGTTTGGGAAACCCCCACCTAGCCAAGCACGTAAAAGAAATAGAGAAAGTGCAAAGGTTTGCAACAAGACTAATCCCAGAGCTAAGAGTGATGTCCATGGGGAGGTTAGGAAATCAACTGACGACACTGGAGGACAGGGAGAGATGGGGAATGATAACGACATCAAAACTGAGAGGAATTGACAAGGTGGACAAAGACAGGATGTTCCAGAGATTGGACACAGTAATAAGGGGAACAGTTTGGGAAACTGAAGACATAGATGAATCACAGGGATGTTAGGAAGATTTCTTCAGCCACAGAGTAGTCAGTAATGGAATAGTTTGGAAGGATGTAGGAGGCAGGATCCATACAAGCTTAAGCAGAGGTATGATAAAGCCTACGGCTCAGGAGAGGACCTAAATAGGATCAGTGAAGAGGCGGGGCCAGGAGCTGACCCGACCCCGCAACCTCAACTAGGGGAGTACGTCGTGGAAAATTCTCGTGCCATAGGTTTTTCTATAAAATTTTAATTCTTTGTGAATTTTGTCTCTGTCAATTATTCGAACATGAAAAATTTAAGATTATAAAACATGACCTTTTTCTGTGTCAAGAGCAGGGGGATCGTAAGGGGGCGGGGGCCGCCCGGTGACACCATTTGGGGGGACACCAAAGAGCCTCTAAAGAAGGACACTAATACCCAAAACAGTTTGCACCAACATTAGAGAAGAGTCTCGTTCTATATAGCCTATATATTAACAAAGAACAAATAAGCCTATATAGGGAAAAAAACATTGATTTTGATGATGTGGATAGACGATTTTCCATAACTGAAGGGAAGGAAAAGTAAGATCAGATTCACTGAGATTTACCTGTACTCAAGGTCAAATGTAAGATCAGATTTTACTGAGATGTTACCTGTACTAAGGTCAAATGTAAGATCAGATTCACTGAGATGTTACCTGTACTAAGGTCAAATGTAAGATCAGATTCACTGAGATGTTATTTTTACTCAAGGTCAAATGTAAGATCAGATTCACTGAGATGTTACTTGTACCAAGGTCAAATGAAGATCAGATTCACTGAGATGTTACCTGTACTCAAGGTCAAATGTAAGATCAGATTCACTAAGATGTTACTGTACTCAAGGTCAAATGTAAGATCAGATTCACTGAGATGTTACCTGTACTCAAGGTCAAATGTAAGATCAGATTCACTGAGATGTTACCTGTACTCAAGGTCAAATGTAAGATCAGATTCACTAAGATGTTACTCTGTACTCAAGGTCAAATGTAAGATCAGATTCACTGAGATGTTACCTGTACTCAAGGTCAAATCGGAACTAGTGTTTCTCTGATATTGCAGTGTTTTTCTTTTATTTTTCAAGTTTTTTTGTTTTTGCACATGTTGAAGAATAATAAATGTATTATTATTATTATATTATTATTATTATAATAATCAAGGGAAGCTAAACCGGAGGATTATACAGCGCCTGGGGAAGGGATGTAAGGCATTCAGTTAATTGGGAACTGGAGCACAGATCCAATTTCCTAAATCAAGAGCTCCTCACCAACATCAAGGAACCTTCCTTGAGGAATAATAAATAGAATCTGTTGGTGTACTCGAAGTGGTATTTGAGTTTATGTTCCTCAATATTACTACGATTATTTTTTATCATTAATAAAGTTGAGAAGTATTCTCCTGTTCAGTTTATAGCCCTTTAACGTTATCATTGTTAAACATTTGTCACTGGTCAGGCAGTGGTAATGACTGAGTTTACACTCCCCATCCCCGCCCTTGAATTTCATGAGGTGACACCAGAGATTCCGCCACGGGTGACACCAGAGATTCCTCCCAGGGTGACACCAACTCTAGCGACGCCTCTGGTCTAGATGAGTGTTAAATGATATGTTTTAATCTCAGAAAAGCATTTAGAAGTCTGAGAAGATGGGCAACCCACAGCGATAACTTGAACACTGAAGAGAACATTTACGGAGAAAGAGTGAAACAGCCTGACGAAGGTTGTATTACGCAAGTTAGCCTTTAACAAGTACTCTGGCAGTTTGGAATATTCATGGGTAATGTTCAGAGTAAATGTAAAGTATACACTCAGCTTCATAGTCACTCTTTGAACGCTGTGTACTTTCTTGTCCACCTATTAGGAATAATTAAATAGCATAGTAACGTATGTTATATGCAGGAACATGTTACTAGAGCGCTTGAGCATGTATCCAAAATTTACACGTTAACAAAAATTGAAAGATATTTTGCGAGCAATATATTTCGAACGTACTCATGTTACCCCTTTCAGGTTATGAGGGTGAAAAGAGAAATTACGTTTAAAGTTTAAAAAAGGGGACATTGAAAGAAGGGACATTGTGAAAGTTAGTTCTGGATTTTCTATAAGTGTGTGTGTTTTTCTACAGCTTATTCCCTTGAAACCAAGTGCAAGTAAATTTGTCTCGGTTTCCTAGAGTCAAAGAACAGGTTTAAGGCTATAGGAATTCAAGATTTTAAACTGAGGCAGACTGCCCTTCGAGGGAGGCCTTTTTCCAGTTGCATCATATTGAGTGATATATAATTTTAAAGGAATTTTATATTGATTTAAAAAAATATGACTTTTCAATGTATTTATTTGAGATGAAGGAAGAAAAGAGGTCGAATCTTGTATTATAAGGATTTTTTTGTTGCACTTTGAGTACCATATCATATTTAAAACTCTTTTTATACAAATTTCAGAAATATATATGACGTTCCAATATTTTATTTGAATTCTTTTCTTCAGGTTTTATTCAAACAAGCAGCCCAATTAAAATCAATGATATTTAGAGTCTGACACGCAGTCCCCATTAGATGATAACCCAATAGTTGCTCCAGTTCGTGAGGTGACTGTGTGGATGGGTGAGAGACAGGTCCCTGAGCACCTGAGTGTTCCGGGTGAACGTCCCCGGAACACCCTTCAGCCTCCTGAACACACCAGCCTCCTATCAAGGCAAGTGATGGGGAAGGAAGGTGAGGCGTCCACACGCCTCCTAACAAGGGAAGTGCAGAGGTCCTGAAACAGTCGCAATCGCGCTGACAAGGCGGCGGGAAAAAAATCTCGAGGAAAACAGTCCTGGCAGCACCATGTTATACGGCTAAGGTACAACATCCTTAGGATGGTCACAGATACTTAATCTTCTGCGTTGGCAGAAAAACATAAACAAATATAAATACATTTGAAGCCAAAGCGTAAGAAATCATTTTTTGTTGTGTTCCAACTATGTCAGCTGGAAACCTTCAGCGAGTGTTTAGTCTGCAACTGCTGAAAGAGGTCTGTATAGTCCTTGTAGCTTAGCGCTTCTTTTTGATTATAATAATAATAATAATAATGCTGAAAGAGGCTCCTCTTAATTACTGATGTAACTTTACAGATTTCATCGCAGAGTCAAATGCATTATTTGAATTTCTGTTCTATTTCTCCTTTAGAACGAAATTTAGTGCAATCATACTGACATCAGTTATGTAAATTAACTAAGGGTACATAAGGAAGGGTACATAACGAAGGGTACATAACGAAGGGTACTCTAACGAATTATACCTGACAAAGGGAAGGGTACCTAACGAACGTTCTACGAAAGTTCTAACGAAGGGTTCCTAATGATGATTTGATAACGATGATTTGATACTAAACATGTGAAGGAGAAAAATGAAGAAATTATTAAATAACAAAAGGCACAATAAGTGATTGAACGATATCACAATAATTTACATAAGAGAGAAGTTGGCTTTCGATCTTGACCATTGACAAAGTCACACAGTGTGATCTTTGTCAATGGTCCAAGTCGACCGAAACGTCGTCGTGTTTCTCTTTGTGTGCGGGTTATGTGTATGAAAGAAATTATTATAAAATCACGCAGACACAGCGTCTCTAGGATAATGGTATTTCGTCGCGATGGTGATAACCACTAACCTACCTGGAGGATGTTCTGGTGATCAACGCTCCAGCGGCCCGGTCCTGACCAAGCCTCCCGGTGGATCAGGTTTGATTAATCCGGCTGTTACTGCTGGCCGCAGGTAGTCCAACGTCGGATTTTTATTCTTATCGGTCTCTCTTAACCTTCACGTATAAACAATCAAGAATGTAGAAACAATGAATAATGGTAGAAATTTGGTTTCACTATTTTTCTTAACCATCAGCAAACATATTTATAAAACTTTTTTTCCCATCCCATAATCATTTTATAAAAATCTGGAGTTTTAGGCACGCTAGCCATGGGTTCAAACCAGCCTGTTCTGGTTTGAAATTATGGAAGATGCCAGCCTTTGGCACCTCAGAAACCTGGCTACTTTTCCTCTAATCTTGTCTTGTCTTCTATTTTAAAAAATTTTGAAACTTTTTTTTTTTTTTGGTTAGTCTTTACGCCTTTTTTTTTTAGCAATTTATATTAAATTATTTTTTTTGGAAAGTATAACAGTGAAACCTAATTGCTTCTGCATGTGTCTTCACATCTATTTGTAGGTATTGTATTCCCAGGGGTGGGGCTCAACCCAGTCAAACAGGGTGCAAATTTGAGACAAATAAGAATATATCCAAAAAACCCTCACGAGGACTAGGATCTTAAGTACACTCGTGGTAGTAATAGTAATAGTAGAGTAGTAGTAGTAGTAACTATTTGTCAAAAAGCACTTGACGATAGACCCCGGGCCCTGTACATTATTTTTGTGAGAGTTCGTGTTTACTTCCTGTTCGTTAGGAAGAGAGGAAACAAGAGAGAAGTCAGAGGTATTGTTTAGAGTAGGACGGATGATTGTTTAGCAAAACTGTGGCTCAGCTTTGGGAGAGAGGATGGAGGGATGATAGAGGGAAGGGGACGGAGATGAGATAGACGGGAGGAGATGAGATAGACGGGAGGGGAGAGAGAGGAGGGGGAAGAGAGGGGGTGAGTGAGATGAGTACGGTTGGGAGGGGATGAGAGAGGGGAAGAGAATAGAAGAGACCAGGAAGAAATAGAGAAGGGGGGAGGACTGGAAGGTAGAAGGGAAAAAATGGAAGGGGGTGGAAAGAGGAGAAAAAATGGCTTGGAAGGGGTTTGGGAGGAAGAAGAGGAATGGTATTAAAAGGAGGGGGAAAGGGGGATGGAGAGGATGATAGGGATAGACTGAAAAGGAGAATATAGAGGAAGGACTGGGGTTAGAAAGGAAAATAAGGAAAAGTGAAGGAGAGGAAAGATGATAGAGGAGGATGGGGAATGGGCAAAGGAAAAGTGGATATAATAGGCGAGGAAAAGGGGAAAGTAGCAGGGAAACGAATAAGGGGAAAAAAATGGGAGGAGGACTGGGAGATAGCATGGTAATGGGAAAAAGATATTGAGCATGGACTTCGTAATTTTGACAGGGTCCCACATCAGAGACTATTGAGGAAAATTACATGGAATAGGGAGAAATTTTTCCTGGATAGAGGCATGGTTGACAAAAGGCAGCAGAGAGTTTGCATAAATGGGGAGAAATCAGAGTGGGGGGGTCACGAGCGGTGTTCCATAGGGTCAGTGTTGGGGCCCCGCTGTTCACAATCACATAAACGACATAGATGAGGGGCATAAGAGTGACATCACAAGTTTGCGATGACACAAAATAGGCCGTCGAATTCATTCCTGACGAGGACATTAGAGATCCGGAAGATTTGAGTAGACTGATGCAGTGGTCGGAGAAGGGCAGATGCAGTTCAATATAGACAAATGCAAAGTTCTAAATGTTGACGAGACAATAACATGCCACATATAAACTAAATAATGTAGATCTTAATATAGGATTGCGAAAAGATTTAGGAGTACTGGTTAGCAGTAATCTGAAACCAAGACAACAGTGCATAAGTGTTCGCAATAAAGCTAATAGAATCCTTTTTATATCAAGAAGCATAAATAATAGGAGTCCTCAGGTTGTTCTTCAACTCTATACATCCTTGGTTAGGCCTCATTTAGATTATGCTGCACAGTTTTACCGATTACAGAATGGATATAAATGCTCTGGAAAATGTACAAAGGAGGATGACAAAGTGATCCCATGTATCAGAAACCTTCCTATGAGGATAGACTAAGGGCCTTGAATCTTCACTCTAGAAGACGAGAATTAGGGGATAGATTGAGGTGATAAATGGAAGACAGGAATAAATAAAGGGGATGTAAATAGTGTGCTGAAAATATCTAGCCTAGACATGGACCTGCAGCAATGGTTTTAAGCAAGAAAATTCAGATTCAGAAGGATATGGAAAGTACTGGTTTGGAATAGTTGTGACGAGTGGAACAAACTCCAAGTACAGTTATAGAGGCCAGAAAGTTGTGTAGTTTAAAATAGGTTGATAAATACATGAGTGGGTGTGGTGGTGTGAGTTGGACCTGATTAGCTTGTGCTACCAGGACGGTTGCTGTGTTCCTCCCTTAAGTCAATGGACCTGACCTGACTAGGTTGGGTGCATTGGCTTGCTGTAGGAGACTTGGACTGCCTCACATGGCCAGTAGGCCTGCTGCAGTGTTCCTTCGTTCTTATGTTCTTATGTTCTTAAGATGGTGAAATGATTGGGTTAAAGATAAATGGAGAAGGGATGGGGGAGATGGAAAGAGAGAAAGGTGTTGAAATCATATTGGTGACTGGGAGATGAGGGGAAAGGGGGAGGGAGGAGGAAGGGGGAGGAGGAAGAGAGAGAGGGAATTTTCCCTCAACAAAAGACAGAGATGAACTTTTCCACTGAAAATAATGAGGCAAAAAATTTTTTCTTGGGACAGAGAGGCTAGGCGCCAGAAACAAAGAAGAGTGAAGCTCCAGCCCCCAGGAAGACCCGGCCACCACAACAACCTGCTGAGAGTACTGTTTCTAATCTCTCTCTTTTTTTTTTTTTTTTTTTTTTACAGGGTTTGACAAGGTTAAGGATTCCTAACTTATTGACAGCTATTTCAGGTTAAGGATCCCTACTTTATTGGAAAAGCCAGAGCTGTTACCTACATCAGCTCATTTGAAAGCTTTTTACTGTTATGAGACATACAAGTGGGGAAACAGGATGAATTTGGGAGCCATTTTGGGGCAGCTTTTTCATTTGATCAACTGACTTTATCTCGTTGACATCATTATGCTGTACGAATGTGCCATACTCGAGTCATCGGTATATAGGATCTCAGATGGAGGGGAAGTTCTGGAGAAGGGTACAGCCAGAGTGAAGTTGCTGCTTTCGCCCGTCTTGTGGCTTAAGTTTGTTTCACGCTGTCTCGGAAGGGGACCCAAAGGGTGGGCTTTGACAATATTGGCCTTGTACATACAGTAAGGCCACCACATCCCTCCTATGTTGAAGGCTCTGCTGAAATGACAGATCTATCCAGGATGGGTCCAGGCGAGAGATGAGACGTCTTGCTCTGTTCTCTACTCTGTCAACAGTCCCAGATGAGAGTGGGGGGGGGCAGGAAACCAAGAAAGTGGAGCATACTAAAAAGGGAGCGTGTTTTTCTCAGAATCTTGCAACCCCTACTGTCAAGTAGATGAGATAGCGTTTGCAAGATTTACATGGTTCTTCATGGTTAGTTTGCAGTCAAATTTCACCCTAAGGATATCAACTTTTCTCCAGGTGCCAACACCTCCCATTCATCCCTACTACTGCACCAGCATTACCATCATGGTGCCGAGACGATCATCATTTGGTTTCCAGGTGCAAATGTTACTTGCCATCTATTTCCTGTGATATAGCTCTCAGTTGGTGATTGATGTAGCTTAGAGCAGCTGGCATTTCTTCTTGGATAAGTGAATGTCAGGGGCAGTCGTCTGCATATGCATGTGATTCCTGGGATGAGATGAAGAAGGTCGTTGAAGAGACATTCCATAAGAATGGCCCCAGCACGTTTCCCTTTGGAACACTTGCCTCAATAGGATGTCTTGCTGATTCCGTTCCTTGAGAACTACCTTGAGATCTACCATGAAGGTAATCACTGAGGAGACTAGCGTAGAGCCTGCAATTCCCAGTGCTTGAATTTTTGCAAGAGGCCCTGGTGCCACACTCGGCCGAAAGCGCGCAATGTCCAGTGCTACCAACAGCTGATTTTGGGATTCATCCAGTGACTGGGGCCATTAGTGGAGAGGTTTAACAACAGATCAGCAGCAGAGAACCTTTCCTAAGCCATTTTGACGATCACGAAGTAGTGAGTGATAGTCAAAAACTCTGTCATTTGTTTTGAGATTATTGTTCTAGGATTTTACCAGTGATTGACAGGGGACACTGGTCTGAAGTTGCTGATTTCTGCTCTGCTCTTTTTTTGTGAACAGGGACTACAATTGCCTTTTTTCCATAGAGAGGGCCATTTACACTGTACTAGGCAGTCTGAATGATGGATTAGAGTGTTGCTAGCTGGTCTGCACATCTTCTCAGCAATCTTGGTCAACTCTGGGCCTGCCTTTCTTATCAAGCGATTTAATAAGGAAATGCACCTCCTCCTGCCTTATTGTCACCATGACAGTTTTGACACAGTTCTGGAGCTAGCCAAGGAGGATCCTTGCTGGATCAGGAACTTGCATTTGTACAAAGTGTTCAGCAAAGAGGTCCGCCTTCTTGACTACTAGAAGAGGGGGTCCCATCCTGTCGATTTAGAGGGGAATGAGTTCATCAGGCAGATAACCTTGTCTGTCCTTGACCAGGGACCACCAGGTTTTTGGGGCCACCTACCTGATGCTAGCTTTCTTTTAGCGTCCACTCCCATTTAGCAAAGCCACTTTTGAACGTCACCATATGTCTACAGGCTTGCCTGTCTCTGTTATGGTGGATGATCTTATATCTTCGCCATGCTTTGCCCTTTCAGCAGCAGCCTCTCTACAATGAATGCCAAACCAAGGCTGATCCGTAGGCTTCGTCACATATTGCCGGTGAGGAATGTGTTCTTGTTGTAGATTACGAGGGCCAGTGAAGGCTTTCACTTGGTTTTCAACATCCCCTTGAGAAGAGCATTCCAATCGGTGGTGGAGCTCAGAGCAAGGCCCAAACTCTTTCCCCTAGCCAGGTTTTGCGTGGATCTCACCTCGTTCTGTTGGGATCTTGGTCGTAAACAGCCTTGTGGTCAGACGATCCAACATAGCCGAGGGGGTTTACAAGGGACTATGCCTTCTGCCAGATCACCTACTACTGGGTCAGTGGAGGAGCCAGAGATGTAGTATAGAAAGCAAAAAACTTTTCTCCCTGTCAAACACTGCAAGAAGGTCATCAAAGTCCCTCTGTATAAGGTGCTGGTTGAGGTCACCAACAATTTCGATAAGTTGACAGTTGTGTTGTAGCAGAAGGAGTCAATATTTTCCATTAGAAAGTTGATGGATCTGTGTTGCCACTGAGGTCTGTAAAATTGCACATGCTAGTACAGAGGTACTAGTGTTTATACAGGAGCTTGAAGAACATCATTTCAAGATGTGTTGGGGTGGCAACATCAATGTCTGGGCATGAACACTTTAGAGAAGCACACAGCAACATTCCTCCTGCCCTCGCCTGTCTTTTCTATCCATGAGGTGTAGCCAGCAATTCTTTCAAAATTTTCTGGAGTCCTGTCATCCAAAGATGTTTCAACAACAGCTATCATGTCGGGATGTCGAGGTGCACAAAACTGTGCGTGAGCTCTCCAGCATTAGTATGAAACCTCTAATGTTGGCCGACAGGAAACTGACAGACTGGCTCTCAAATGATGATGTGGTCAGCTTGAGGTGGTGGTGTGTAGGGGATGGATGCCGCCCCTTTAGAGAGGTAGGTACTGAGGCAGCGCAGGATGAGGTCTGTGGTCTGTATAAGGCCAATACCACCTGCTGGGCTGGGATAGGGGTAGCTGAGGGGTGATGTGAGTGTTTTCATCAATTCAGAGATCCTGCTGGTTTGTTCTGAGAACAGGTCTCTAAACAGGTGGCCCTGTCTGTCAAGTTCCCGTTTCTTCCGACACTGGTCCTCCTGATGTCCTTTCTTGTAGCAGTATAACCTGGTATCTCGAGGCAGTTGCTGGCAGTGTGCCCCTTCCGTGACAGCGAGCAGCCAGGTGCCGGGAGGGTGGATATCATTTGTTACACCTCCTGTGTTTTGCAGATTTGTCCTCAGGTTCTGGCTGGAACTGTGTTAGTGGAGGGGGGACAACTGTAGATGTTCCTCTCCCCCACGTCCTCCTCCACGTCCTCCTCCCAAGTCCTCTTCCACGTCCTCTTCCACGTCCTCTGCCCGTCCTCTACCAGTTCTGACAGATGTGTCCCTGTTCGTACTTTTTTTCTCTCTCTCTCTCTCTCTTCTCTCTCTACCGCTGGACTACAAATAACAGATCAACTAGGTAATGCTGTTTTCACTGTATATTTATATATGTCTGCGTCTGTTATTGCTGAGGCTCTAGTTTGCCTTTTCTTTTTAAAGGGACTTAACTGAAACTTACATGTCAAACTGTTTACAATACATCTTCCTTTCCCGTGTCCCCACGTGGTTTTTCCTCTCCCATTTACCAGAGTTTATCAAACTTAGATGCAACACACACACACACACACACACACAAAACAGGACGATAATACTCAGACAGGGGGAGAATGGACCTAGTAACGACCAGCGAAGAGGCGGGGGCCAGGAACTACACATCAACCCCTGCAACACAAATAGGCGAGTACAAATGAATACTCACCCACACACGAGCTGAGTCTCGACCCTGCAACCACAATTAGCGAGTACACACATGATACACGTCGTGTCTATCGGCAAGTGCATTTAGCAACATGTAACTAAGACACAAACAGGCTCAACTCTAGATGAAATATAACTAATATCAGGGTTCAATGTCCAGACAATTGATTAAACAATTTGTCTGTCATACTCGAAAAATTAAATTTGAAATGAGGTACAAAGTTAATTTCTGGAGCGTCAATTCATATTAATTTAAGGTACGTAATGGGTATAAATATTATCTGATATTAGTCTTTCTTTCCTCCCCCCCTCCCCCCCTCCTCTCTCTCTCTCTCTCTCTCTCTCTCTCTCTCTCTCTCTCTCTCTCTCTTTACACGGGGTTTTTAAAAGGGTTATTTTGGGGTTCCCTAACTTTTTTTGGAAACTCTTTTTATTGCCTGGGGGAAAATACCGGGAGAAGGTTTAAATGGGCCCCCCCTGGCCCGGTCTAAAAGGGGGTTCTTTAAAGAAATACACTAGTAAGGGAAACGTTGAGGCTGTAGAAAGATGGGCCCCAACGATTTCTTTTGGGACAACGAATTTTTTCCCTTGATATCTGTCTCCGTCTCTCTTTTCTCTTTAGAACAAACGGGTCATTTAAAAGCAGCATCTGCATCACTTGTTAAACCTGTAAAACCAAACAGACCACAAAAGGGTCATTGTTTTGTCCAGTTGGTGGAGACCAAGGGGCTAAACAACAGTAGAACCCTTATTTTTTCTTAGAGAAAAAATTTTTATAAAACAGTAAGATAGATAGAATTATGTTAAAAAAGTATGAAAAAAAATCTTTTTAAACCCATTTTAATTCTAGCTACTCTGGTTTTTTTTTTAAAAAAACTTATTATCTTGGATCAAATCTTATTATCCCCAATTCCCAGCAGATCTGTGTTTCCCCAAAAAAGGTTTTAAATATTCCTATATAAATTTTTAAATTGCATAGTCCTATGCATAAAAATTCCCTTTTAGACAAAACCGCACCAAAAGTAACCTTTTTTAAAAGGGCTCATCCCGTCAACCCCAACAATTTTTCTTAACTTCAGGGGTTTATGGGGGAACTGGGCTCCTTCCTCTCCCAAAAATTTTTTAAAACCCTCTTCCAGTTAAACTCGGGGCCCTTTTACATTTCTTAAAAAATACTGGTCACCACTATCAATTTCTTCCCGTTAAAAACGTTTTCCACTTATCCCTTTCTTCCCGTTAAATACGGGTTACCCTATCCAATTTTGATCCAACAACCATTCTTCCCTCTTTCTTTAACCACCACTCCCTACCATCACCTTCCATTTCCAACAAAACCGCCCTTACCAGATCCTTTTCCCTTCCACCCTTTTTTTCCTACCAACTCTCAAACACAAACTCTCGCCCTCCACCCTCCATCAAAGAGCTTTCTGTTTTATTATTCCTTCCCCAAACACCTAAATAACACCCCGATGGTCTTTAATTTAGATGACTTGGGTACTTTTCAACAGATAGCCTTTTGGGGTGGACCCAAAAAGTTGTCATTTGTTTTTCTCACCACTTTCCTTCTTTTTTCCCCTCCCTTTCCTACCCCCCCCTCCCCTTAACCCCTTTGCAATCCCCTTCTTACCCTTCCCAACGCCCCTTCTCTACCTTTTTCTCTCTCTCTCCCCTTTAAAACCCCCCCAACTTTACATGTCTCCTTCCCTTACCCCCCACTCCCATCAACCTCATCAACCTACTTCTGCCAATCCTCCTCCATTTCCCCCATCGTTTAATTGCCTCTCTTCCCCCCCAAAACCGGGTTCCTCGTCACTCCTCTTACTGGGGAAAAAATGGTAGTGGCCTTCCTCCAGAGAGAAAGATGAGATAGAAGATTAAAAAAGGGGGGAGAGAAGAGAAAGAAGAGAGAGAGAGAGAGAGGAGAGACTCATATTAAATACTGCTTAAAACAAAAATTTAACAATATTATTCGACAGTTTCCCCGAGCATCTCAGTTGAATACCTTGCCCCCTTTTCTCTCTCTCTCTCTCTCTCTCTCTCTCTCTCTCTCTCTCCTATCCCTTTCACAGATTTTCTCCCACAAAGTATTCCTCTGGGGTTTTTCCCCTTCCTTTTATCGGGGTCTGCATTTATCACCCTTCCCAGATTCCATTACCCAGCCGTCTCTTATCTAACAGCAGCATTAAAAGATCCCCCCACCCCATCAGTGGGCGCCCGGGAAACATTACTCCTGGGATTTTAAGGGCATCCTTCTCTCGCCCAATGGCACCCCCAATTTTAAATCGCGCCAACTAAATTTTTTCGATTTTAATTCGGGAGAAAAATTTTTGGGCCAAAATTTTTTGGAAGTTTTTTCTCGAAAAAGGCCATCACAAAAAATTGTTAATTAATCACATTTTCCCAGGTCTGTTTAAATTCATTCTAAAAAAAGGGCTTTTTTTCTCCCCTTTCCCGAATCAAAGGAAATTTTCCCAAACCCTGAAAAAAAACCCGGGCTTGAAAAAGCGTTATCACTGTCATCTCAGCTTTCAAAAAAAGAAATCCCGCCATGATGACACCCGAGTCACTCGTTATCCTGGGTGAATATCAAAAAATTTAAGGGCCTTTTTTCAAAAAAGCAAGACTACAACTGGGAAACGAAAAGAAAACCCCTTTAACAGCTCTTAAATCAAATCCTAACTACTTAGGGGGCCCCCAAAGCCCCCAGAATTTTTCCCCCCGGGAACGTAGGTGGTAAGAGGCAGGGAAAATCTCTACCGGGAATTTCCTGGAGGAACTGGCCCGGAATCTGCACACCCGAAATCACTATTTTCCAAAATTTGGGGAAGAGCGGAGTAAGATTTCCGGTGAAAAAAAAGGGAGATGCGTCATCGATAGAGAACTTAATGTGAAAGACCCGACTCTTCAACATCCTCTTTTCCCCGATAAGGATGATTATTTAGCAGAGTCTTTTTTTTCCCTCGGGAAAAATTTCCCGAAAAATTTCCCTCAAATTTTTCCCGATCAGCCCGGTTTTTTCCGTGGTGGGACTGAGGTGGAAAAATAAAAAACAGCCCTGACCCGATTAGATCATCATTTTAGGAAGCCTGCTCTGGGACCGGGTCGCGGGGCGGTGACCGTAACGACTAAAAGGTAACCTAAGGTGGGTTATCTGGGGTATATGCCCCGCCTATCCCAGGATGTGACTCCCCAAGAACCCCGGGTACCGCCCCAAAAGGGGAACAAGGGGAAAAAGGTGAAAAATGTGCAACGTTCCCCCGGCCCCCGGGATTGGGCCCCGTCCTTCGGGTGTGACCCCGGGCCCATGGGCCCCTGTTGGAATAGGGGGGGGGGTGCTAGGAAGGTAAGATGGGGCAGATAGGGAAAAAGTTTGGAAAAAAATTTTCCCCAAAACGTCGCAACAAGTCACAAAAAAGGGCTCCCCGAAATCAAATGACACGATTGCAAAAAAAACCATACCAGGGGGGGATTTTAACCCCCGGGCAGAGAATCTCAAAACTCCAGACCATCCCTTAGCCACTTGGGCCAGCTGGAGTTTTGAGACTCTCTGACCGGGTGGTTCAAATCCCCAGTGGTATGGTTTCACAAACTAACAGTTTTTAGGAGAGAAGAAAAAGTCAAACCCCTTTCCAGTCTGTGGGACGGGTGTAAATGAGGAAAAGTTTAACTACAGATATGACAGTATTTGGGAAAGACTCTATGCCGATAGGGAAGGGTCTTTATATGAATAATGAAACGTGTTCAGAAAGTTTCAAAATACTCTTTTACATTTCCCCGATTATTATAGCTTTATCAAGCCTTTTATAAAGTTGAAGAATTAGATAGTGTTAAATCTGGGTATCTTTTTTGTAGACCTTTCGGCATCCCGTGGCTTTTTTTGGAAGACATCAAACTATCACAAAAGGGTAAGGCAACAGTCTTTAGCCTGAAGAGTTCAACCATGCGCCTCTGTATTTGCTGAAGAAGCCACGTGGGGAAGCATTTAACAATAAAGATCCAAACTTTGAATATGTCTTAATCATTAACAGTGATGTGATCGCTTCAGTAATCATTCCCAGTCTTCCTCTGCCAGGTGATGCAGTGTGGTGTACTAACTTTTAACTCACTTTGCACTTTTCTTTACACAGGGTTCTACGTGGTTCGGTTTAGGTTCCAACCTAGTTAGAAGCTAGAGCTGTTACCTACATCGGCTCATTTGAAAGCCTTTATTAAAGGGAGATATACAAATGGGAATGGGATGAAGTTGTAGCCAGCGATTTCGTTGATGTCATTATGCTGTGATCATGTTACAGACTCGAGTCATCCTGGGAATAAATGATCTCAGATGAAGAGATGTCTGAACAGGGACAGCAGCTCTCTCTCTCTCTCTCTCTCTCTCTCCAGTTTCATATTCTCTCTGCAATCTGATATCATAAAGATGTTTGAGAGGGATTCTTAACCCCTTGTATCTTCCAAGTGGCAGTGTTTGTGACAGGAATTGTTCAGGTTATTGTGGCCACGTTGGGTTTTTCTGAGACGCGCAATACCTTACGTCTACCTTCCTTTACACCGCCAGTAGTGTATGCATACAAATGTCTCCTAGGTGACGCTAGGGGTATCATCACCCTGTAGATGATACCTCTGACACCACCACCACCAGTGCTGTCACCACCCTCTTCCCCTTTTCTATCACCACCCTTTCCACCGTTGCTATTACCACCCTCTCCACCGTTGCTATCACCACCTCCACCGTTGTATCACCACCCTCTCCACCGTTGCTATCACCGCCCCTCACCGCTAACACCACTATAACCATAACTCGGTGGTTACCTCGGCACGTTGAATGCGTGTGGGTGTAGTGGCTGTGTTTTGCCCTACCTTCATCACCATCTCTCTCCTCCAGCGACCCATAAAAAATCTCTATGACCCGTAAGTAATCAATGCGTCCTCCTCTCACCCATTTCCCTACCCCAATCTCTCCCCTGTTTCTTGGACAACTACCCCTTTTCCCCTACCAATGATCTTCCTTTCCTATACCCCAGTTTCTCCGTTTCCTCCACCCACCTCATTCCTTTTCCATGTTCCCCCTATCATGTCCTTTCATTTTTTCCCCCCTTTTCTGCACCCCTCCCCCTCTCTCTCTCTCTCTCTCTCTCTCTCTCTCTCTCTCTCTCTCTCTCTCTCTCTCTCTATCTCTCTCTCTCTCTCTCTCTCTTCCCTCTCTTCTCTTCTTCTTCTTCTTGTTCCAACTCTGAGATGCCGAGTAATCTATTATTGCTTAGACCACTCGGCTTAAACGAAAGATACCAGATTCGGTCTCAGGACGGAGCAACCGGACACGCGTTCCTATGCCACTGTAAAACTAAGCTGCCTGTACATGGCACTTTATCAGGGTTAAGTGCCACGCAAATGCGTTAGAAGCACACCAGTCCTGCTGAAAATCAATTAAAGGAAAATGGTCGCTCTTTCCTTTGCAAACCCTAATGCTCAGCGTCTAGTGGTAACTCGAAATATGATTCGTCTCTTCCATTCGACCAAGTTATGGTTCCCCATCCCAGTGAACCATTTCTTGGTTCCTAATTCCACAGTGACCGTATTATATTCCTTTTTTCCCCGTAGTTTTCCATGACTAATTCTTCTTTTCCTGAAATTATCATGACTGGTTCCATTTCAGCACTTTAGCCAAAAAAAAAAAAAAATTCCATTACCTAGGTGATCGTCTCCTAATTACCTTTTCCCGTACATTATAAAAAGAATTATTTGGTGTCTGGTAGCGGAGTAAATAATGTCTTACTTCTTTGTTTATTGAAAAGTGTTGTGGTGGGTACACGGGCTGTGTTTTGCCCAGGGCCCCGGAGGGCCATCCACGAAGAGAGCGCGTAGGCCTGTTCTTCCTGCTAGGCCGCTGGGGAGTGAGCGCGTGGAAAGGGCAGACAGGCTGGCGTGCCTACCGAGAGGCCGGGCCCTACAGAGGGCAGCACTTTGAGTGGCGAAATGTGAACTGCTGGCTGGCAGACAGCATGGCTGTCTGTGCAGACGGGCAGGCTGTCTCATAGGGCTCGCCACCTACCGCTGCGTCCCACGCGACAATACTGGTGGTAAAAGGGAACCCTGGGCTCTCTCTCGGAAAACAGGCACAGAACACAAATAAAAACATTTATATACATATGGCCATGGAAAAACCCTACGGGAGGGAAAAAACAGTAGGGTGTAAAACACTGGTCAAAGGCAGTGAGCATCGGGTGCATCACTGCACCCCTTTCGGGTCTGGACAGATCTGCAACACGGGAAAACACGCTGCAGCTGAGCTGTGATGCAAAGTGCGGTCTCCTCTGGAACGATGAAGCAGTCATGGGCAGGATCGCTGCAGTTTCACCCCAACCTGGGCACGACGTGCTGGTGCCCGAGTGAGGCATCGAAAAAAACGGCAACTGGGCAGGACTTCGGCAGCAACTCAGCAGGACACTTCTCGACTGGTACTGTCGCTGGGCTGTCACTCCGGCGAGCGTGGAGCAAGTTGTGGGGAGTCGGGCGGGAAAACGACTGGGCGAAATCTGGGAGTCGTAACATCTACACCAGACTGCAGTGAGAGGCAGCAGTCAAGTGACATCATCTTTTTGCAGGCTGCTCACTGAAAACTTGTGACACGAGGCTGACACAGCGCCTGCCGACAGGGCTGACTGCGGCTTGACGAGTATCATTCTCTCGGCAGTTGGAGCATAGCAGAGGTTAGTCTAAGCATCCCCAGACTTGTTTCTACTATAACTGCACTCTGACGGTCTGGAGGTGAAGTGAAACAAATTTTTGATGGGAATAAGAGCAGTGCGATTCTGCAGGGAAAATCAGAGCGCGAGCTAAAAGCTTTCTGTACAAGAGGGTCGGTCACTCGGGGCTGACTTGACATCAGCTGTCAAACACACTGGTCACACGGGTGACTGCACAGTTGTGCCACTCAGGTCTGGCTCAGACCTCACTGGACACACGGAAACTACATACCCGCGTACACTAACATGTGAGAACACTGACTGAGAGGAATTAATTAGCACCACGACTATACTCTCAATCTTCTCCCACAATACTGAAATAATTCAGAACACTCGATGGTGACATCATGTGATGTCAGGGTGATTCGGAGGTGACGTCAGCACTGTGACGTCGCGAAACTCGGGTGATGTCAGGCAGACATCGTGGTGACGTCAGCAGACATCGTGACGTCATGAAGTCGGCCAGCATCGTGGGTGACGTCGATGTGATCGGGCAGCGACCAAACATGAGGCCTGGGACATCTGGTAACTCACTGTTTTGGTAGATCCAGTGACATCGCCCACACCCGTGGGTCGTGATCCACGGGCGTCGTGATCACGTGGCATGCTGATCCCCGTATCGAGTGGCCTCGGGCACTCGGATACCAAATTCTGGCAATGAATTCACGGAAAACACAGCAGAGGGGTGAGTAGTGGTGAGTGTATGGTAGACGGGGGGCTGAGTAGGGAGACGGCAAGGTGAGGAACGGGCCCCTCTCCTCCCACAAACATGTGGAGAACTCACACTGGACGCAGAAATCGCCACAAAAATCACCTGGCATGCTGAAACAGCTGTGCTGGAGCTGAACAACAACAGCAACATACAAGTGACGCTGAACACGTGACTTGAGAAACAGCGTGGGTCACTTACAATTCTCGGAGAATTTCTGCAAATTTCGCTGGATCCTGCTTGACCTGTGTCTGGATGCTCAAACGTACAGACACGACATCAGAGATAACTTGTTGAGAGACGGATGCTTCTTGTGTAGGGTAATGAAGTGAAGATGACTTCATACCTCTCCTTCCTCTCTGGGCAAACAACTGCTGCGAAATCAATTAAAGGAAAATGCTGTCGCTCTTTCCTTCACTGCCAACTAATGCTCAGCGTCTAGTGTAACTCGAAATATGATTCGTCTCTCCATACGGACCAAGTTATGGTTCCCCATCCCAGTGAACCATTTCTTGGTTCCTTTGTTCCACAGTGACCGTATTATCATTCCTTTTTTTCCCCGTAGTTTTCCATGACATAATTCTTCTTTTCCTGTAATGTATCATGACTGGTTCCATTTCCAGCACTTCTAGCCAAAAAAAATAAAAATTCCTCCATTACCTAGGTGGATCGTCTCCAATTACCTATTCCAAGTACATAAATCAAAGTACATTCTCTCATAACAACTTTTCTTGCGCTTAGTTCCTTCTATTTTCCAGTTTTCCTCTATTCTTTAGTTTCACTTCCACAAAAGAATAACGTTCCCACAGGAGTCCCTGGAGGTCCATCACTCCTTACTTTCATCGGTTCATTAATATGCTGCATTAAAAAGTTCGCATTATAGATTCACAATGACTGCTCCTTCAAGTCTCTGAGCTTCAGTGTGGGTTCCACTTTCTCAAGTCTATGAAACCCATTATTTTTTTGTTTTAGTTTTGCCTTGTGTGCACCCTTTAACAGTTTTTTTCACTGATGTTTGTTTCTTCTGTATTGTTCTATCTTGTGGAACAACACACATGTAGGTTTCAGAGCATATGAACTGTACATAGGTGTTATTTCCACATTCTGTCAGTATCATACCATTTTGCCTGTTCTTGTCATATTCATGACGGGTTTTTTGATTGGCTGGTGTTGACTGGTGTTTGATTGGCTGGTGTTTGATTGCAACTCAGTGACAAACCAGCCAATCCACCAACCAAGGCCCAGTCGCAGCACTAATTTCAATACAGTAATCAGTCTAGAATAATATTTCTAATTACAATCCTATTTTATCTGGAGGGCACTCCGCCTCTTTTCCTCCCCTTTCCTTTTATGGATTATCCCATCGGAATAATTGCATTTATATCACATTAGTTTCTGTAACTGCAGTTAATTCTGAATTTCATGTTTTATTCTCTTACTCGACTCCTGCGTTTATTTTGTTTGTGCACATTGTTTTACTGTATATTTCTTTCAGTGTGTGTGTCTCACCTAGTGTAGTCCTGGATCTGTCTCCTAACACCTCAGTCTGGGTCTCTGCATATGATTGGTTCCAGAACGAAACGTTGCATGGGGTCACCAACATTTTAAATGAAACCTACCTGCCTCTCTCTCTGACACTCATGTCTTCTCTGTTATATCCCATTTTCTTCTAACTCTCCTTCCCCTTCTGCCATCAGCCTCTCTACCCTTCCACTCTACCTCATTCATTCTTTCCACTTTTTTTTTTTTTTGCAAAAAGTTCTAACTTTCTCTATTCACTTTTTGTCCTATGTTGTTTTTAAAATAATTTTCTCAATCTTTTCTTTTATTACTCTTTTTCCATTGCATCCAGGTCTCTCGCTTGTCTATCGTAAATGCCGAGTAGATGAATGCTAAGGATGGAAGAAGTATGGAGGAAGGGAATGCATTCAGAAATTTGCCGTTGAGTGTATCACCAGACGAGTCTCTGAAGGACGAGTTCAGAACAGAGTATATGAGGGAGAGAAAATTGCAAGTGTGCTGAGGAATCTAGGAGAGCAATTTATCAGTGGGTGAAAAAGATGGAATGCACTGGATTACTGTCCTGCTACACTTTTGCATCACTGTGACGCAGTCTTTGCAAAGTTGAGAGCGTTATGTCAGGCAATAAGATTGCACTACTCAGCAAGCACTTTTGCAAATACAGGAGGGCCTCAGTACAACATGTTTACACTATCATATAATAAGTGAGCAATGAGCTAGGCCTAAAAATACATTCGAGTGGCGAATATATTTATTGTAGAAGTTCGAATTGAAAAATGGGTATAATTGAAAACTACAGCATTAGCGAAACTGTAAAGCGTTACTCTTGTATTCGTGGGAATTATGGTAACAAGGCACAGAGCCATTACAACAATGTGAGGAGAGACACGGGTCAGTCGCAGAGATAGGAGTGCCATTCTAAGAGAAAGTCTCCAGAGTGATGTGAGCTCATGGCTGAGAGGGATCAAGTCCTTTGAATAAATTGAACTCTGTTCCATAATTGCAGAGATCTATTCCACGATGGGAGTGTCAAGCCGTAATGCTAATGCTAGGCTTACTTAAAAACCAACGTTTGGTCATGATAAAACAGGCCAAAATTTATATACCAGAATAAAATAACATAAGAGCTCAATGAGATAAGGGACAAAAACAATTTTTCAACATGTACTGAATAAATATCACCACAAAGTTAATGACTGAGATCAAAAGAAAACGAGGCAGTCTTCACTAACCTTCGACTTCAATTTTTCGAAAGGAAACTGAAAATCTGATTTCAATAAACTTCAGATTAAGCAAGCATATCGAGCACCTAAATTGACTGAAATTTTCACACACACACACACACACACACACACACACACACACACACACACACACCCCCGCCAAATTGGGGTGCAGACGGGGAAAATCAAAACCCTTAGCGTGTGGCGGCTAACAGCTAGGAATCAGTGGTAGGGGAACGCAGTGAACAATATACGAGGTAAGTTTTTATTAAAGAAAGGGGGAAAGCTGAAATCATAATATTTAAAAGGGAAACTGGGCTGGCCTTTCCCAAATTGACAGCGGTAGGGGTGACGTAGACAAGGGCCCCTTATACATATAAAGGGGGTTATAATGTGGTGATATATTCAGTGAAAGTACATCGCGGGGGAAGCGGGTGAGAAATATGGTTATAAAATCACTGGGGAAGGGTTCCAAAAAAAGGGGTTTAAGGGCCCGGACGCCCATCGCAGCTGGAACCCCACCGCACCATTGAGCGCAAGTTTATTGCCATTTGTGGTTTATGTTGACGGGCCCTGGTGACTTGCTACTGTTTTATACTGGTCATTTACTCCGGTATTTCCAGAAATTTGAAAAAATAGCAAACATATGAAAAAGTGTTGACGAGGGGAGAAAGGGAGGTGGGAGCTTTTTGGGAAAATTGGATTTGGAGAGTGGTCAAAACCCGGAAAGGAACAAGATTATAAAAAACCAGCATGGGGTTATGGAAGGAAAAATCACAAACCCCTGGGGTTTATGAAAAAACAGAAGTAAAACACGAGAGAGGGGGGGGATAGTCGAGACAGAACACAGGAGGGAAAGGAAGACGATGAGATTCAAAACAAAGGAGAAATGGGAGGAAATGAAAGGGGAGAGAATAACCCAGGATCAAATGGAAGGACAAGCACCCCCCCAGAAACATTTTCTGCAGGTGTTTCTGAACAATCCAAACCAACCATCACACACGATCCTCTGTTTCCACCCCACGCACCAAAAGTTACAGTATTAGAACAGAAGTTAAGGTTTGGTACACAAATGCAGATGGATTAACGAATAAACATGAGGAATGGCAAGAATCAATGAGAAGTCCCAAGACATCATAGCAGTTACAGAAACAAACTCACGGGAGACATAACAGATGCAATCTTCCCCCCAGGATACCAGATCATGAGGAAAGATAGAAGGGCAGGGGAGGTGGGGTTGCTCTGCTCGAAAAACAGATGGAAATTCGAGAAAATGGAAGGCATAAATGAGACGGGAGAAAGAGCTACATACGGTACACTTCAGTCTGGGGAACACAAAGTGGTCATTGCAGTGATGTATAATCCACCACAGAACGCAGGAGGCCAAAGAGGAATATGAAGAGAGCAACAAAGCAATGGTGGACACACTTGCTGAGGTGGAAAGAAGACCCTCATTCCAGCAGAGCAAAGTTGCTGGTTATGGGATTTAACCACAGGAGATCGGCTGGAAAACCGGGAGCCACATGGGGTCCCGAAACATGGAGCCAGGATGTTGGACGTGGTGCGGGAAAAACCTCTGCACCAACATTTTAAAGGGGACACTACGAATGAGAGGGAGGATGAACCAGAAAGATTGGATTTGTGTTCACCTGGGCAGCTCAGACATTGAGGACATCAATTTGAGAGTCCCTGGGAGCTAGCGACCACGTGGTTCTGTGTTTTGAATACATAGTAGAGCTGCAAGTGGAAGAATAACAGGAGCTGAATGGAAAAGCCTGACTATAAAAGAGGGGACTACGTAGGGTTGAAGAACTTCTGGGAGGTCCTGTGGGAAGAGAACTGGCAGGAAAGCCAGTAAATGAAATGATGGAATAATAACAACAAATGCAAGGATGCAGGGGAAAAAGTTTATTCCCAAGGGCAATAGTAACAAAGGAACACCAGAACGAGCCCCTGGGTTTCCGACGGGTAAGAAGGCAAAAACAAAGGGCAATAGAGAATGGAAAAAATCAGAAGGCAGAGAACACGAAAATAGGGAGATCATGCAGAGCCAGGAATGAGTATGGACAGGGAAGGAGGGGGGGCCAGTGACAGTATGAAAATGACATAGCATCTAGAATCAAGACTGACCCGAAACTGTTGTATAGCCACATCAGGAGGGGAAAACAACAGTCAAAGACCAGGTGATCAGATTAAGGACAGAAGGTGGAGAACTCACAAGAAATGATCAGGGGGTATGTGAGGAGCTGAACAGGAGATTTAGGGAAGTTTTACAGTAGAGACAGGAAGGGCTGGGGAAGGAAACCTGAAGGGAACATCAGAGGGAATATACCACAAGTGTTGGATGACATACGAACAACTGAGGAGGAGGTGAAGAAGCTCTTAGGACCTTGACACCTCAAGGCGATGGGACGGGCATCTCTCCATGGGTCCCCAGAGAAGGAGCAGATATGCTGTGCGTGCCTCTAACCACATCTTCAACACATCCCTTTAAACTGGGCAACTACTAGAAATGGAAGACAGCTAATGTGAGTCTCCATATTTAAGAAAGGAAACAGAAACGAGGCACTAAACTACAGACCTGTGTCTCTGAAAATGTATGTGTGAAACATGGAGAATATCAGGAGGAGAGTGGTGAACACCTGGAAAAGGGAAAAAGATTATAAATGAAAACCAGCATGGGTTCATGGGAAAGGGAAATCTGATCACAAACCTCCTGGAGTTTATGACAAAGGGAACAGAAGTAAGACACGAGGGGAGGGGTGGGTAGATTCGTTTTCCTAGACTGCAGGAAGGCCTTTGAACAGTTCCCACAAGAGATTAGTGCAGAAGCTGGAGGATCAGGGCATGTAAAAGGGAGGCACTGCAATGGATAAGGGAATACCTGACAGGAGGCAGCAACGAGTCATGAGTACTGAAGAGGTATCACAGTGGGGGCCTGTTTCAGAGCGGGGTCCCACAGGGACAGTTCTAGGACCAGTGCTATTTTTTTTATATATGTGAACGACATGATGGAAGGAATAGACTCTGAAGTGTCCCTGTTCGAGATGTGAAGTTGATGAGAAGAATTAAATCGGATGAGGATGAGGCAGGACTTCAAAGAGACCGGACAGGCTGGACATGTGGTCCAGTAACTGGCTTCTGAAGTCAATCCAGCCAAATGCAAAGTCATGAAGATTGGGGAGGGAAAAGGACGAGACAGAGTATAGGCTAGGTGACAAAGACAAAAGCCCTCACTGGGGGAGAAAGACCTTGGGTGACCATAACACCAAAGGCACATCACCGAGGCACACATCAACCAAATAACTGCAGCATACGGGTGCCTGGCAACCTGAGAATAGCGTTCCGATACCTTAATAAGGAATCGTTCAAGACACTGACACTGTGTTTTGGGCCCATACTGGGTATGCAGCACAGTCTGGAACCCCACCTGGTCAAGCAGTCAAGAAGTTAGAAGACAAAGGTTTGCAACAAGGCTAGTCCCAGAGCTCAAGGAATGTCGTACGAGGAGAGGTTAAGGGAAATCGGACTGACGACACTGGAGGACAGAAGGGTCAGGGGAGACATGATAACGACATACAAGATACTGCGGGAATGACAAGGTGGACAGAGATAGGATGTTCCAGAGAGGGACACAGGGACAAAGGGTCACAAATGGAAGCTGAAGCTCAGACGAGTCACAGGGGCGTTAGGAAGTATTTCTTCATTAGAGTTGTCAGCAAGTGGAATAGCCTAGCAAGTGAAGTAGTGGAGGCAGGAACCATAATGTTTTAAAAAGAGGTATGATACCCAGGAAGCAGAGAGAGAGGACCAGTAGCGATCGGGGAAGAGCAGGGCCAGGAGCTGAGTCTCGACCCTGCAACCACAATTAGGTGAGTACAATTTCAAACGTCCCTGGAAACTGGGCAACTACCGGGGGTATGGAAGACGGCAAATGTAGTTCCCATTTTAAAAGGAACAGAAAAAAGGCACTAAACTATAGACCTGGGTCATTGACGTGTATAGTATGCAAAATTTTGGAGAAGATTATCAGGAGGAGAGTGGTGGAGCACCGGGAACGGAACAAGAGTTTTGGCCCCCAGCACGGTTTCATGGAAGGAAATCCGTTACAAACCTTCTGGAGTTTTTGAAAAAAAATAACAGAAGTAAGAAAAGAGAAGGGGGGGGGTTGATTGCATTTTGGGACTGAAGGGTTTTGACAATTTCCCCACAAAAAGATTGGGGGAAGCTGGGGCATCAGGCGCATAAAAAAGGGGCGAATGGATCAGAGAATACCTGACGGGGAAAACAACAACGAGTCAGGGAATGGTAATGTATCACAGTGGGCACCTGTGAGAGGGGGTCCCAGGGTCGGTCCGGGGACCAGTCCCTTTTTTGGGTATATGTAAAACGACATGAGGGAAAGGGCCAGACTCGGGAAGGTTTTTTTGCAGATGATGTAAAATTAAATGGGGAAAAATTAAATCTGATGGGACCAGGCGGGACTTCAAAAAACCTGGTCAGACGGGACACCTGGCCCAGCAAATTTCTCGAATTTAATCCTCCCAAAATGAAAAAGTCATAAGATGGGGGAAGGGCACGGGAACACCACAGCCCAAAGGGAAAGGGGGGCTGGGGTTAAAGACTGCAAACCTCACTCGGGAAAGATTTTCGGAGTACCACCGAGCATGTCCCCGGGGAAGCAAAATCAACCAAAAAACCTGCTGGATATGGGCGCCTGGTAAACCGGGAGAACAGCTTTCCCGATCCCTTTAGGGGGAATCCCCTAAGACACTGTACCCCGTGTATTGGGCCCATACGGGACTATGCAGCCCCTTTGGTTTGGGAAACCCCCTTTTGAAAAGCCCCAAGAAACTAGAAAAGAAAAAGGTTTCCGACAAGGTTATTTCCCGGGACCCAAGGGGAATGCCCTATGAAGAAAAGTTTAAAGGAAATCGGCCTGAGACACTGGAGGACAGGATGGTCGGGGGAAAACATGATAACGACATAAAAAATACTGCGTGGGAATAGACAAGGGGGAAAAGACAGGATTTTCCCAGGGGGGGACACAAAAAAGGGGCCCTTGGGGGAATTTAAAAGGGGAACACAAATAAAAGAAAGAGAGAGATATTAGAATTTTTTTTCCCCAACATTAGAGTTGTGGGGCCAGGGGGAATGCCTAGAACATGACGTAGGGGAGGCGGGGGAAACCATACACAGTTTTAAGAGGGAGTTTAAAAAAAAGCCTGGGGGGGAGAAAACCCCCAGTAGAAACCCGGTGAAGAGGGGGAAAAGGGGTTAAGATTTCCCCCTGCAACCAAAAATTTAAGGTAAAGGTACAAATGGGGTGAGTACACACAAACACACACACACACACACAACCTGAAGACACTGGAGGACGGGGGAGAGAGGGGGATAGGGGATAACAACATAAAAATTGAGAGGAATTTTGAAAAGGGGGTGGAAGAGACAGGATTTTCCCCAGAGAGGGGACACAGCAAAAAAGGGGTTTGATAAAGCTCATGGAGCAGGAAGAGGCCCAAAGAGGGGAGGGAAGAGGCGGGGCCGGGAGCGGGGAATGGGGCCCTCAATCAAAACCCCGGAGTACATTTGGCGAGTACACACACCCCTCCCCCGCGTTACACGGGCAAGAAGACACTTCCAAAAAGCCCGCAGTTTGTCTTTTCTTTGTAAATTTGGTCGGGGAGATCCCGGCCAACGCAGTTCTTCTTTTGTTTCTTTTTAAAAATTTTTTCCAAAACAGCACCATTAGAAGCAGCCCCCGTCGGCC
>NC_091337.1:4583658-4588658 GCF_038502225.1 Cherax quadricarinatus | reverse complement strand
GGAAAAGGGTAAAACTTTGATTTTGGCCCAAAAAGAACGCTCTTTTTTGCCGAAAAACAGGGAAATTTGTGTTTGAAAATTTCGTAAACATCTTTAAACGAAAAAGATATTTCCCACTGTGTTTATTAAATTATTGTAAACTTATCTAAAACATATTTGTTGGATTAAAAATTTAAAATTTGGGTTTTACAAAAAAAATTGGTGGGGTTTTCAAAGGGTTTCTTTTTACAAAATTATTCATTTTACATTAATTTTTAAAAAAAAAAATATATTTTTAAAAGAAAAAGAAAAATTTTAGAAACGACTTTTTTTAAATGAATTTTGCAAATTTGGGAAATTTTTTTTAAAACCCACGAATATAAAACCCCCATTCAAATCCTCCTCCTAACCATACCTGTCAAAAGGGTTGGGAAGACTAAGGGTGGGGGGGAGTGGGAGAGAGAGAGAGAGAGAGAGAGAGAGAGGAAGGAGGGGAAGAGAAAGAAGGGGAAAAGGGGGGCACGGGAAAACAAAAATTTTCTCAAAAAAAGGAAAAAATTTTCAACCCTTTAAAAAAGGAAAACGTAAATTCAGTGAAAGAAAGCATCCACAGGGGCGTGAGTAAATTTTCCCCAGGATGCTAAAAGGGGCGGGTTTAAAGTGGAGATGGTGAGTCTTTTTTCAGGGAGATGGGGGAGCTGGTGGTGGAGATGGGAGTCTGGTCATGGAGATGGTAGTCGGTCAGTGGACATGGTGAACCTGATGAGGGGAAATGTTAAAATGTGAATAAAAAAAAAATTTCACTACTAGAAAAAGAATAATAATAGTAATTAATAATAATAAAAAATACTTATTTCTGATATTTTTTTACTACCACAACCCCATCAATACTTACAAATAAAAATAATAATCATAATAATAATAATAAAAATAATAATAATAATAATAAAAAAAAAAAATAATTTTAAGGAGGGGGGGCAAAACACTGGTGTCAGACAAAAAGAAGAGATCCCAAGGTTTTTAAAAGTTTCCAGGGGAAGGCGACCAAAAAAAAGAGCGAGACGCCCTTTTTCCAGCATCGGGGAAGGGAAAAACAAACTTGCAACCCACAATAAAACGCTAAAAATGGGGGGAGGAAGAACAGGAAACGAGGGAGAAGTGGGGGAGGCAAAAACCAAAAAAAATATAAAACGTCATCGAAAAAAAGGTAGGGGGGGAAACCCGAAAGTTGTGGGTAATAAGAAAGGAAAAAAGAAAAAAATATGGTAAAAAAATGAATGGGAAAGATGTGAAAGTTCCTTTTTTTTTTTTTTTTGGGGGGAATTTTTTTTTTCCTTCATCTCTGTTAATGCCCTCTTTGGTTTATATTGTTTTTTTATTCTTGCCCCCAGGCTTTTTTTTACCCCCTTTTATATCCCCTTTTCTTGGCTCCCTTTGTCCCTTTTTTCCACATATACCACTTACCGGGTTCCCCGTTCTTTTGAAAATCCTTTCTTGGGGAGTTTGGTTTAAAAGCCCCAAAAATTGCCCACATTAAACTTTCTTATACTGAAAAGGGTTTTTTGGGAAGTTAGCATGGGGGTTTCGGGTTTTGGAGGCCCCGGGGTGGAAAGCAGTTTGGGAGTTTGGGAAAGGGTTGATAAGTTGTTCCGATAAAAAATTTGATAAGACCCCATCCAGAAAAACCTTTGAAAAAACTCCACACTTCTGAACTTTGATATCTCTCCCAGGAAAACCCAAGGGGGGGAACCCAACCTTCAGACCTCAGCTCATTTCCCAAGGCCCTGAAAAAAAAAATATTTTTTGAGAGCAAGATGCACTTTTTCGTGTTTTTTGGTTTACTTTACATTTAGCACGGGGTTTAAAGAGGCGCGTGGATTTCCCCTTGTCTCCTAATATCTTTTTTCCCCATAATCTCCCTTTACCCCAAATTATCGCATTTGCTTTGTCTGCTTTTTTAAAAGGTGAACCCGGTTTTTTTTCCTCGCGATGGCTTAAGGAGGCGGCTATTTTTCAGAACGACATTTTTTACCCCCCAAGACAGGGTTCTCATTCCCTTTTTGTTGTCAGAACATTTTTCCAGATCCCAAAATAATGCCCCTTGAGCATGCGATCAAGCCGGTTTAACAGTTTTGTTTGGCCGTTCGGGTTTAGCGCTTTCAAAAAAATGTAATGGGGTAATAGAAAAGGGTGCTCATATGCATGCAACGGCCGGCCCAGTTTTCCCCCAGGTTGTCACCATGATGTCAGGGGGGAAAAAGCTGGGTCTATGGGATATCATGCCCTCCCTTTTAGGGGGGAAAAATTGGGGTTTTACCCCGGGGAAAGGGGGAGGTCACCTGTAATATCTCAAATCAAGAGCCCCCCCTTTTAGTATCAATTTTTTCCCCCCCACCCCGGGAAGGGTTTTTAAAAAATCAGAAATCATCACCTCCCTTCCCTCTCTCTCTCTCTCTCTCTCTCTCTCTTGCCTTGTAAAAGGATAATTTTTTTTTACCTTTGTCTCTTTACTTTTGGATCGAGTCTCTTTTCCTTCTCCGGGTCTTTCAAAATAAATATATTTATCCAAATTTTCTATTTTCCATCTCATCACATTTCCCTCCTCTCTCTCTCTCTCTCTCTCTCTTTCTCGGCACTTTTTTCCTCTCTCCATCATGATTTTTTACCTTTTATATTGCCCCGGGGGTTTTTCCCCTTCTCTCTTCCCGTTGTCGGGTTCATGCGCTCTTATTCTTTTTTTGATATTTGTACATATTTTTCTTTTCCCCCCAATTTTGGATCTTTTTGGTTTTTTCACCCAAACACCCAAATTTCTTTATGCTCTTCCATCACTTTTTTTATCTTAGGGTGCATGTACCCTTTTTTATGATCTATTTTCCCCTATTTCTCCTCTGCTATCTTTTTTTAGTTTTCCCTTTTTATCCCCTCTCTTCGCCCCTTTCAGATTCCCCTTTTTTTTCACATCTTTTTTTTTCCTTTTTGGGAATCCTTTTTTGTTCTCCATTTCTTCCAATTTTTTTATCTTTTACATTCCCGCCACCTCTTTTTCCCAAGTTTTTTCCTCCTTTTCCCCTTTTCTCCACCTTTCCTTTCATCATTTATTTTATCACGCCCCCTTTCTTCTTTGTTTTCCTCCCCCTTTTTCCTTTTCCCTTTCTCCATTTCCCACCTTTTCTTCCTCTTTTCCCGCCTCCAATTTTCCCTTCCCCCCTCCTCCCCCTCATTTAAAGGGCCCTTTCCCCGTGGATCTCCCACGAGGGGCATGGGAGCGGGAAAAGAGAGAGGGGAGAGAGAGAGAGAGAGAGAGAGAGAAAAACCTTCACATTTTGGAGTGGATTGCAAGAGGAGAAAAAACAGAATAAAGATTTAGAAGAAATTTGTACCCCTTTTTTATTTTGGGGACGAATAAAACAAAAAAATTTGGGGTGGGGGGGAGGGGGGAAGGGGGGGGAGAGGGGAAGGAAGAAAAAGGGGGGGAAACAGGGGGGAGGGAGGGGAAAAGGGAAGGGGAAGGTTCTGGAGTTGTTGAAGGGTTGAAAATTGGGATGGTAGGGGGGGAAAATGATGGGAAAAGGGAGTTGCTGGGGAAGTATACTAGAAGTTGCTAGGATGGTAGTGGTGTTGTTGGGGTTTTTCTAGGGGGGTTGCAAATTTCCCTGGGTTTTTGCTGGGGAATGGAAAGGGGTTTAAAGGAGATTTGGGGGGTTGCTGGGGAAGGGCTACAAAGGGGAGTTCTGGGTAATTTTGGGGGGGGGTTATAGGTTATTATAAAGGGGTTCCAGGGTGGTGAGGGGGCCCAAAGGTTGGGAGAGGGCGTTCTTAGACAGTTGCTGGGGAAGAGGGGCTGGGGTGGGGTTTCCGGGGAAAAAGGGGTTCCGGGGAAAAGAGGTTAGGGGGAAAATTTTTGTTGGGAAAATTCTTGCTGGGGTGGTGGGGGGGAGTTATTAGGGGGCATTTTCAATAAGTTGTTGGGAAAAATGGGTTGTTACAGGAAGGGTTTATTTGGGGATGGGGTTCGGGGGATTTGGGTTTCCCGGGGATGGGGTTCCGAAAGGGGGGTTGTAAGGGGTAAAGACAGACATAAGTGAAATAATACTCATAAATTTTTTCGATCTGCAGAAAAAAGGTATTTAAAAAAGAGGAAATGGTAATATAAGTGGGAAAATAAAGTAATAAAAGAAAGTGGGGAAAGAGGTAAGGAAAAAGGGAAAAAGGAGAAGTGTTGGGTGGGTTTCTGGATTTATTGGATGGCTGAAGAAGTATACACTAGGTCATTGGTAACATATATTGAAAAGGAATTTTTGAGAAAGCCCAGGTTTCCTTTTCCATTTTCCCTTTCCAGTCTCATCTATGCCTACGGTGGAAGTGAGAGCGATGCCTCTGGCTGGGGTTGCTCACGTGAGCGTAGTTCGTGATGTCACAGCTAACCACAGAGCCTAGGTAAACCCGGGAAGCTATTATAATATATTTGGGCAATAATAAATTAACCCCAATTTGTATTACATAGGATTCAGTAAAAACTGACATAAGGAAAAAGAAGAATGGAGTAAAGGGGAAAAAAATTAAAACCCGAAAGGGGTAAAGGGAAAGAGAGGAAAGACGTAAAAAAAAGATGGGTGGGGAAAAAGAGGGGAAACTGTAGGGGGGAAATGGAAATGGTATAAGAAAAAAAAGGTAATGGGAAAGGGAAAAAAAGAGGTAATGGTGAAGAGAAACTGGGGAGGAAAAAATAAAGGGGAGATGAGTAGGTTAGAGGAAGGAGAGGGAAGAGGGACAGAAGGGTTGAGGGGAGAAAAGGATGAAAAAAAGGGGGATGAAGCAAGAGGAGGGAAAAAAAGGGGATGAAGCAAGAGGATGAAGGGAGGGAAACAAAGGGATGAAACAAAGGGATTAAAGTTTGGAAAACTAGATTAATATTTTTTCCTTTTAAATTTGCCCGGGATAACATTAACCTAACCCCTTTGGTTTTCCCAAGGTCTTACAAGAGAACTGGAGTTTTTTTGCCCCAATAACATTCCAGC
>NC_091337.1:4548658-4581158 GCF_038502225.1 Cherax quadricarinatus | reverse complement strand
TGTGTGTGTGTGTGTGTGTGTGTGTGATGTGTGTGTGTGTGTGTGTGTGTGTGTGTGTGTGTGTGTGTGTGTGTGTGTGTGTGTGTGTGTGTGGGTGTGTGTGTGTCACCTACTACCTATGTGGTTGAAGGCCAAATCATAAATTTGAAACGTTTTAAATGGTCGATACCAATTCCTTCCCCCCATGATATTTGTCATACCTCCCCTTAAAGCTATTTATGGAACTCCAGATTATTTTCCCGCCCCGACAACCCCCTAAGACTAAAAAAATACTTCCAACATCCCCATGAATATCTGGGGTTTTAGTTTCCAATTGTGTCCCCGTGTTTCTTTTATCCCTCCCCTGAAACATTTTGATCCTTTTTCCCCTTGTCAATGCCTCTTGGGGGGATTTTATACCTTTTTATCATGTCTCTCTATTTTTTCCTTCCTCTAGTGTCATTAGGTTGAGTTCCCAACCTCCCCAAAAACATACCCCCCAGTTCCGGGACTAATCGGGGTTTCAAATTTTTTCACCCTTTTTCCCAATTTTTACGTGTTTGGGTAATGGGGGGTTCCATCTGGGCTGCATGTTCCAGAAGGCCTTACGTACACTTTTTGTGCAAAGTCGTGAATGACTTTTTCCCCCGATGTCTAAAACCCAAACTCCCCCAAAGCTGCAGCAGTTATTTGGTTTTGTGTGCCTCAGGGGGCATTTCGTTATGTTACCCCAAGATCCTTTTCAAATGAAGTTTCAGCTGTTGGTTTCTAAACCCATACCCCCGTCTCCAGTCTTCTGTGCCCTTCCCAAAACTTCCGGGCCCTTACCCCGGGGAAACTCCAGGGCCATTTGTCCCGGGCCATACTTTGGGGTTTTTCCCGATCCTTTTTAATCCCGATTCTCTTCCCCCGTATTCTCCTCAAAGGTTTCACATCCCTCAGCGAACAGTGAACTTTGGAAACCATTTCCCTTTTCCCCCATGTCATTTTACGTACGGGGTGTGTGTGTGTGTGTGTGTGTGTGTGTGTCACAGCTCCTGGCCCCCCCCATTTTAACTGTCCCCCCGTGGCTTTTTCATACCTGTTCTTTAAAACTATTTATGGATCCTGCATCCACCACATCACTACCCCGGTTTTTCCACTTTTGACAGCTCCTTTGGGTGAAGAAATCTTCCTAACATCCTGTGTTCATCCAGTCTTCAGCTTTCCCAAAAACCCGACCCCCTTGTTGCCGTGTCCCCTCCCCTGGATCATCCTGCCCTGTCCCCTTTTCTTCCCCCCAGTTGGGGCGTCTCCTTTTCCCCCCCAAACTCTCCTGTCTTTCCAATTTTCAGGATGATTTCCCAACCCCTCCTCGGGACATACCTCCAGCCCGGGGCTAGTCTTTCTGCAAAATTTTTACTTGTAGTTTCCTTTTTTAAAAATTTGGGTAGGTGAGGATTCCAAACTGGCGCAGAATATTCCAATATGGGGCCCAACTCACAGTTATAGGTCCTGAAGGGGTCAAGGGGGTGTGTTGTGTGTGTGTGTGTGTGTGTGTGTGTGTGTGTGTGTGTGTGTGTTTTTGTGAGCACGCAACGTGCTGCGCAGTTGGGTTCGTGCGTGCGAGGCTATATTAAAAAAATTGAAACTTCCCAAAAGGTACGTTTAAACTTTTTTTTAAAAAAGTTGATTTTTTCAAGAATTTTAAGACTGCAACCCCCTTTTAAGGTTTTGGGTTGGGAGAGTTTTTTAGGGAAAGGGAAAAAATTCGACACTGCAAAATTAATTTGACCAACAATCCAAGGAAATTGCATATTAGAAATATATTCCCCTTAAGAAGGGAGGGGGATGAGCTGGGAAAACACATCCCCAGCAGTACACATAACTAGTTCCCAGTGAACGTCTGGGTAATCAAAAATGGGAGCTTATGAAGATGTCTAATGGAAGAAGCGGGGGGCGCACGCGCCACACACGCTCAATTATTATAATCAAAAGCGCTAAACCCGGAAGGTTATACACCCCGGGGATTTTGGGAAAGGGCCCCGGCAATTCCAGGGGAAATGGAGCACAGATCCAACCCCCAAATCAAAGCCCCTCCCCCAAATCCCAAAAAGGGAAACCCTTTCCTTTAGGGGGCACCTGGGACAGAAGGATAGGGGAAGACATGATAGGATATATAAAAAACAGGAATTTTAAGGTGGGTAGGGACAGGAAAAATTTTAGAGATGGGAAAAGGGAAAAAGGGGACACAATTGGATGAGCCACAGGGGTGTTGGGAAAGGGCTGGGGAAAAAGATGTAGTGGGAAACTGATCCATATATAGCTTTAAGAAAAGGGATGATAAAAATTTTTGGGGTAAGGGAGAGAAAAGGACCCAGAAAGGGTTGAAAAGGGGGGCCAGAAGTTATGACTCGATCCCTGTAATTTTTTGTGTGTGTGTGTGTGTGTGGTGTGTGTTAGATTTTTTATGTCGAACTTCCCAAAAAAATTTCCTTTGGGTCCTAAAGCTGCTTACACTGTTTTAGGGGGTTTTAAAATTAAAACTGAAAAAAACAGCAGTTCTTGGGCCCCGCATGTACCCCAATATTAAACAATAAAATTTTTTAGGGAAAGGGAGGGGAAAAACTCACCTATATAAAAAAATATCTGTAAATTTGTAACTTATATACAAATTCTATAAAAAAACCACCACATAAATTCAAATTTAACAAATTAGCACACTGCTACTAATGAGTTAAACAAAATAAATGAACATTTATGAACAGGGGGTCATAACACCCCTCCCTTTTTTTCCCGGTACCCAGCCTACAGTGGGAAAGTTTTAAAACTCTCCCAAAAAACAGGCCCCCTATTAGGGCCGGGGTAAAACAAACACTAAAAAACACAAATGCAGAGACCCCCTCAATAGGCTCCACCTTTTTTAAAATAATGGAATATTTAAAATGACGGGTGTTGTTGGTGACCAAGGAAAACCAAAGTGGGTAGTACACTAAGACGCCCAAAAAGGAAACAATAAACAAAAAAACCTGAGCATGTGGACCGGCTCCGGAGAGAAAACATAAAAAGAGTGGGCTAAGACTAGTTCCTAGGGAAGACCTTTAAAAAAGTAGATAAAGTGGATTTTGGGGGGAGGCCAAACATGAAATTAATTTTTACCCCCTTAAACTTCTGCAGAACCCAAAGAAAACTTGCTTAAACAGAAAAAGGGCCCCCTATGTTACAAAAAAGAGGCCTGGGAAAAAGGGGAAATTCAAAGAGAGAACCCTAAAGGACAGACAACGCTGAAAATACAAGGGAAATTAGCGGGACTTCCCGTGGGAAAGAGTGTTGGTTCTCCCCCACGCCCCTTTTTTTGTTAGTCTGGACCATCCTCTAACATAAAAGGATCTTTTAGCAAGCAGGGGATAAAGTTCTAGAACTACAATGTGACCACTCCCGATAAATGTTAACCGTTCGGCAGGTAATTTTTTTAATATATATTAACCATATCAAATTTTAGGTAAATTTTAGGGAAACCCCAACCCCAATTTAAAAATTAAACATATTTAATTCTTTTAATGCCAAAAAACAAAAAACTGTAATGCGGGAAAAAATTACGTTTTATTTGGAGAAGAATACACAGTTTTTAAATTTTCTGGGATGTAAAATTTCCTTTTCACCACACCAAACCCCACCAAAAACACACACACACACACACACACACACACACACCCCCGCCCCTTTTCACACAAAAAGGTTTGTCTAATCGACATGTGCCTAGAAAAAATGTGGTTTTAAAACAATAAGACAGAGTTAGGAAAAAGTTTGTTTTCTGCTTATCCCAAGAAATGCCCTTTTTAAACAATTTTAAAAACATAAAGCAGAGGGGAGCATCTATATACCACGTGTATAAGTCACACACACACACACACACACACACACACACACACACACACACAAAAACTCATCCTTTTTCAACCAACCAAATACCCCCATAATTATCAAAATTGTTTACAGCGTTGTGTGTGGCGGGCCCCGACTATGTGGCACTGGTCAAGGGTTTGGGGCAAGAACGGGGGTTACCAACACACACCATCACGCACGAGAATTTTCAGGCCACCCCACAGGAACTTTTCAGGTCATCCTGGGGAAAAATTTTTAGATCCTCTTATAACACAAGGGTTTTTTTAGGGGTTTTGGTCCACACACAAAGGGTTTTCTGGTCATATTCCCTTTACCCCAGGGAAATTTTATCAAGTTTCCCCCCACACAGGAAACTTTTCATTTCTTTTTCCATCATACAGGGGGGAGTTTTCCCGGTGGTTTTACAGGTGGCCCTTTTCAAACTACAGGGCCCTGACAAACTACAGGTGGCCCCTTTCAAGCTACATGTGGCCCTGAAAACCACAGGTGGCCCCGACAAACCACAGGTGGCCCTGACAAACCCAGGTGGCCCGACAAACCACAGGTGGCCCCGAAAACCACAGGTGGCCCAGTACAAAAATACAGATGGCCCCGTACAAACCACAGGAAACCCAACAAACCACAGGTCCCCGTACAAACCACAGATGGCCCCACCCAAAACCCCAGGTGGCCCTGGACAAACCCAGGGGGCCCCTTCAAACTAAGATGGCCCCGACAAACCACAGGTGGCCCTGGGACAAAAAAACAGGGGGGCCCAATTTCAAACCAAGGTGGCTTTTCTTCAGTTCCCGATTGGGGTTTTTCCAGTTAACACACATTATGCTTGTTCTCCCGTCAAAGCTTTGTGGTTTTTTTTTATTTTTTGGTATTCTTTAATTTTTTCCCTTGGGGGTATTTTTTTTTTTTTGGGAATTTTTGTGGGGGTTTTTCCCAGTCATTTTTTCCAAATTTTTTTCCACATTATGGTATTGTTTTTCCCTTGTCCTGGGAAATTTAAGTAGGGGGAAAAGGGGAATTTTGGCCGGGGAAGGGCCTTGATCTGAATTTTGGGCTACCCCTTCTTTTCCCAATCACAATACCTTTTATAACCCCCCACGGCGATACTACTACAATAACTTTAAAATAAAAAATAATAATAAAATAAAATCCAGAATAATAGCAAACCCAAAAATAATAAATTAGTAAAAAAAAATAATTTAATTTTTTAGGGGGCACATTATTTTGTTTACGGGAAACGGTAGATCCGGAAGGGCCCCTCGATAAAAGAAATTGAGGTTTGATCCAAAGGGGGACAGATAGTTCCCGTTCCCCGGGAAAAAAGGGGTTTAAACCAAACCAGGCAGAGGGCTCCAAACAGACTCCCGCCCACGGGGCTCCCCGTCATGGAAAAAATATAGATGAAAGGGGAGGTTCCAGCACCTCATGGGAAGTCTGAGGGGGGTACAGGAGGGGAGGGGAAAAGACAGGGGAAGAAGAGGGAGGAGAGAGGGGGCAGTGTTGGGTGAAGAGGGGAGGAGAGAGGGGACAGTGTGAAAAGAGAGGAGGGGGAGAGGAGACAGGGGAAAAAGGAAAAGGGGGGGGGAGAGAGGAGACAGTGGAAAAAAGAGAGGGGAGGAGAGGGGGAGACAGGTGAAGGAAAAAGAGGGGGGAGAGAGGGGCAGGGGGGAAAAGAGGGGGAGAGGAGACCCCGGAAGAAGGGCCGGGGAGGGGACAGGAAGAAGGGGAGAGAGGGGCAGGGAAAAAGAGGGCGAGAGGGGGAACAAGGGAAAAGGGGATAGGAAGGGGAGGACATGGGTAATGAAGAGAGGAGAGAGAGGGGGAAGGGGTGAAAGAGAGGGAGGAGAGAGGAGACAGTGTGAAAGAAAAGAGGGAGGAGGGGGGGAGACAGGGAAGAAGAGAGGGAGGGAGAGAAAAATTGAAAAAGGAAAAGGGAAAAAGAGAGGGGACCCCGGGGGTGAAAAAAAGGGGGAAAAGAGGAAACAGAGGGGGGGAAAGGGAAAGGGAAAAAAACATATAAATTCCCCAATACCCCCAAAATATTTTCTCTCAACCTCAGATAATTTGGTTTTAAATTTTTAAATATCAACCAGTAATATTTATTTTAAAATTTTTAAATTTTTATTATAATCCAAAAAAAAAGTTTTTAAACCATTATTTTAAAAAGGGGAAAGCACGCTACCCCAAAAAGGTTTTTTAAATAAAACTAAATTTGAAAAAAACTTCAATGTGTTTTTCGATCTGTTTTTTTCTTTTTTTTTTAAATTTTTTTTTATTTTTTTTATTGCATTATCATTATTATTAAATGATAATTTTTTTTTTATTTTTGTATTATTTTTTTTATTTAAAAATTTTAAAAATTTTTGAATTATTGGGAATTTTTTTAAATTTAATTATTATTTAGTTAATTTAAATTTTAAATTTATTTTAATTAATGGAAATTTTTAATTATGTTAGTTAATTTTTTGGGAATTTTTTTAAAAATTTTTTTTTGATTATTTTAATTATTATTGTTTAATTTTTTCCCTTTTCCCCGGTTGGGGAATTTTTTTTGTCCTCCCAAAACAAATTTCCCAAACCTCATGACGCCACTTTTTTCAACCCTATAGAAAAAATTCTGTTAAAAATTCTCATAAATTTACATAACATTCACATAAAATTTTGTACATAACATTCAATAACATTTTACATAAATTCGGGGTATAGCAGCCCAAAATTCCCCTTTAAAATTTTTTTGAGATTTTTTAAATTGGGGTGCCTGGGGCTTTCTTCTCCCCTTTTTTAAAGAAAAATTTTGTACATATTTATTTTGATGTGGGTGCCCTTTTATTCCAAAAAAGTTCTTTATCCAGGGGTTGGGGTTCCTTTCCCTCACGGGTCAAACTTTTTCCTCCCCTTCATGCTTTTTATATTATTATATATATATATATATATATATATATATATATATATAAAAATAAGTGAAAAAACAAATTAGAGGAGAAAAAAAAAACTGTGGGAAGGATAATAAAAGGGAAAAAAGAAAATTTTTTTACAAATCTTAGAGAAAACTTTACTCTAAAAACAAAAAAATGATGAAAAAAATCAGGGGTTTTTGGAGGGAAAAAACAAGGAAAACTACCGGGGAAAAAAAGTTGGGAAAAAGACAATTTTAAAAAAAAAAATCGAGTCTCCCAAAACTGGGTACATCTCTAACTGGGGCGAAAACCTCGCCCCCACACAACCCCAATACAAGGGAAATTTCCCTTTAAAAGAAAAAAACCCCAAAAAGGGGCCATTCAGAAACTCAATCCCATTAAAATGGTTATTCAGCCATCACTTTTTAAAAAATGGTTTTTTCAACTTATTACTTAAATTTTAATACTTAAAGAATGGAAAAATTTTCCCCATTAAACGTAAATCAAAATGAAAATAATAATATACATAAATGTATGTACATGATTTGTGTGTGTAATGATTTACTTACACAGTTTGTACAAAATAACTCACTTCAAAACGAATGGCAAGCAATATTTTGGGCAAAAATTAAAAGCCCGTGAAAAAGGAGAAAAAAGCCATTGCAATCCTCACCCCATTAAGCATCCATCATAATTAAACACAAAATTTACATCCAACTCTTTTGATTAATCCTAGATTTTTGTTCTGGCCCACCCTCCCTAGGCTCCAGTGCCAGTGCCAATGCTACCCTCCTAGCTCCCCAGTGCCACACCCCCTAGGCTCGTGTACCAGTGCTACACCCCCTAGGCTCTCCAGTGCCAATGCTACCTCCCTACCTCCCAGTCCACTACCCTCCCTAGGCTCGTGTACCAGTGCTACCTCCAGGCTCTCCAGTGCCAATGCTACCCTCCCTACGCTCCAGTGCCACTACCCTCCCAAAACTCGTGCCCAGTGCTACACCCCTAGGCTCTCAGTGCCAATGCTCCCCCCTACGCCTCCAGTGCCACTCCCTCCCTAGGCTCGTGCCAGTTTTCCCAGGCTCTCCAGTGCCACTAACACCCTCCCTGGATCTTTTGTGCCAGTATCTCCACCAATCACCACCACCACCAGAACCACCTACCATCCCACCATCACAAGACCCCAAACACACTGAGTCACCCCCAAACCATCAATACCACCACCGCCACTAACTGACGAACACTAACATCAATGCCAATTATCAGCAACCAACCCACTACCATTAACAACCGCCATCATACACCCAATCCTCTAGCAACTCCATATAAACACCACCAACCTCATCTTCTCCCAAACCCAAAAACGATCAACCACAACTGCCAACCACAAACAACGGAAATAACACACCCAACGCCACCATCAACTTCCACCATCCATCAACCTAACAATCACCACCACCTCCACTAACAATCCTCCCAAAACCCTCCCCTTTTACACACCCGACACCGACTAATGACCGAAATTAGTATTAGTAGTGTTGTTGTGACACGAGGGTTTTAAAAAAACAAAGGTTTTTTCAATATAAATTTGTCCTCTGTAATCGCGAGTCGTTTTTTTTAGTGTTTTGTTCATTTGTATACAGAAGCACGAGAATATTGTGTGTGTGTGTGTGTGTGTGTGTGTGTGTGTGTGTGTGTGTGTGTGTGTGTGTGTGTGTGTGTTTTTAGTAGTAGCAACAAAGCAGTAGTAGTAATAGTAGTAATGGTAAAAGTAGTAGCAGTAGTACCAACAGTAGTAGTAATTTCCAGTTAAGAAAGGCACGTCGATAGGCACTTGGCCTGTTTTGTGATGTCTACTTACCTATATGTACTTGCTCCATATAAATTTAGGGTTCGAATCTCAGCTCCTGGCTCCCCATCTGAACATGTCTTGCCAGATTCACTGGCTTTAAATGAACCTATCGTACAATCACCTATTTGTGATTGAAAGGATCGATTCTCAGATTTAGGCCCCGCCTCTTAACTTGCCAATCTTGGATTCACTCCTCTTAGCCTAGTAGGCCCTATATCCCGCTCTTAAAACCGTGTATATGAAGCCTGTTTCCATCATTAAGATCATTCCACTTCCGACTACTCGGAGTGAAGAAATATCTAACATCCCTATAAGGCTCATCGGGAACATCTTTAAGCAGTGTCCACAGCTCCCGTTCTCACCTTTCATAAAACGTATCCTGTCCGATTTTTCAATTTTCCTGGAGTATTTTGCATATTATCATGTCCTTCCTGGATCTTCTACCTCTAATGTCGTTAGGTCCCATTCCGGAGCCTCTCTTCGTAGCTCATGCCCGTGGCTCATGCCCGTGGCTCATGCCCCTGGCTCAGCAACACTCCTTGATGCATACTTCTGCAATTTCTAGTTTATTAACATGCGGATTTCATACCGGTGCTGCATTTTAGAATGCAGCACTTAACAATCCTCCTGCAGAATGAAACTCGAAGATTAGCAGGCCCCGTTGACACAATATCGCATTGCCGAAAAGTGCGGAGACACAAATTGAAAACAATCTTTTATCAACATTTTACTCTGAATATTATTTTATTAGGTCAGACATGATTTTACACAGTGATTTTTAATCTGTGTTGGTTCGCTCTTCCTATCGCAGTTGGTCCTCATGTCGACTCCTCCTCTTTCTTTTAAATAAGATTCCAAATTTAAAAAAATTAAAAATAATCTCATTTAAAACAGAACTGAGAAGCTAGTTTTCATTCTTCACTTTACCGTTTTTAACTAGTCAACAAAGAGTCAGTTTAACGAGAAAATCAGATATACACAACATATTACTTATTTTTGTTCTGGGTTCTGGCCCTTCTCTGGGAATTGCTCACGCCCCCTAGGGGCACTCCCCGTCAAGAACCGCTTCTTTACACACAGCCAAATGTTCCCCGATAAAGCGTGCTTGCAGCTTATGTCTCTGTCTTCCGTCAAAGTTTGTGCTAGAAGGAAGAAGCTAAAACCCCAATGTGTTATTTACCTTCTTTTTTCCCCTCCTCCTTTGTGCCTCCTTTCTTCCTCCTCCTCAATAAAAAAAAACGTTACGGGATCTCAGAAACGAGACGTCAGTCCGCCGTGGAAAACTTCTGGTGTTAAACATTTTCCCTCTTATATTTCTCAAATCTGAGAACTTGGTGAGAAGCAATCAAGGAGCAAAAGGATAAAAGGGGAAAGGGAAAATTTTGCTCTGGCTAAAAATTTGGCGAAGGAGCGAACGGACTCGAGTATTGTGATCCAATTTTTCTGACTTTATTTTTAAGATCATACATTTTTAAAAAAATTTTAAGGTATAATTTTGCAAAGAGATAAAAGGTAAGTGTCAAAGCTAGCAGTTGCACAGGTGCCCAGGAGCACCCCTCATTAGATTCTACTTTCCCGTCTTTATTCTTTTCTTCTTATCTCTTGTTCCTCGTTGTTCCTTTCTTTGTGCTGAGTCAAAGACACGTGAACAGAGCAAACCTTTATTTGACGAGTTTGATTCTCAGAAATTTGTTAAGTATCTGACATAGTTCACATCATATTCCAAACAAAAGTAAACAAAAATACACAACAGAACTACACGACAAAACTACCCAACAAAACTAAACTATACTGCAAAACTATACAACCTACAACAAAACTACACAACAAAACTACACAACAAACCTACACAACAAACCTACACAACAAACCTACACAACAAAACTAAACAATAAACCTACAAACACATACTAAACTATAAAAAAAACCTACCAGCAAAATTAGAAAAAACCACGCAACCAAATGGGCAGCAAATTACCCCCCCTTCTCCCACTCACACAAACACAAAAAGTAACATTAAACAACAGATCAGACACTCACATGAATATTATGGAAGACAACGGAAAAAACAAAAAGAAGAACATCCAGCAGAGACTTGAAGACCAGACCATCTCCCCACAAATTCAATCAGCTAACTAAACGGTTAAAATGACCATAATTTGTAAGGGTGGACCGGTAAGCCAGCGGAAGGCCCCCTGTCAGGTGACCAACGGCGGGTAAAGACTGAGACTCCGCGTCGGGAAACGCTTGTCCTGTTACCGAAGTACCTAAGTCTTTCAGCTGCGATCACCACCAGTCAAAGGAATATATTTTTTTTAGGTGACATTTTGAGTGGGCGGGCCTAGTGTTTCAAAAACGTGAAATTTAATGGAATAATCTAAAATAGATTTAAAAAAAAAAAAATTAAGCGAGACGAACTTTTCAGATCTAACCAACACTAGGAGGGTAATTTTTTTTGATCGACGTTTGATACGTCCTGACCTCTCAACTGTGGCTTGATAATGGTTCAGGACGGGCAAACGTCGTCAAGTTCCTTTCTAAAATTTTGGAAATTTCTGGGTATTTAAAATTTTAATTTATGGCAGTGCCAGGAAGAACGGATAACTAAGGCAAGCGAAAATTTGTATGCAATAATTTCGCAAAAATCATTCTAGCCTAACGAAAAATGTTTCACGGTGTTTTTTTTATTAAATTATTGTAAACTTATCTAAAATATATTTAGTTGGATTAAATCAAACTGCTTGTTATAATAAGGTTAGGTAAGTTTTCCAAGGTTCTTTTGGTACAAAATTATTAATTTTTCATTAATATCAGTGGAAAAAAAATCTTTTAAATTTTTTGCAGTTCTTGCTAATTGACCAGTTTTACCTATTTGTCAAGAACACCAAAACACACACACACACACACACACACACACACACACACACACACACACACATACACACATATACATGCACATATCACATGCACATACACACACACACACACATCACACAATCACATCACACATCACATGCACATACATCACACTTCACACACACACACACATCACAGTCTGGCTGCCATATGCTCTTTAATCTCGGGAAAACTTTCAAGAGGACATCCACAGTAATCGTATCTCTCACTAGTACCTTCACCCCTAAGAGCAAATTCTGACCTCCTATTATCTCCTCCTCCTCCTCTTCTTCTTCTTCTTTCTTCTTCTTCTTCTTTTTTCCTCCTCCTCTCGTCTTCCTCTGCTTTTTCTTCTTCTTTTTAGTTTCCATCAGATTTCTCCTCATCCTTATCCTCTTAAAACATCTTTTCTTGAACAGTCATCAGCTTTCTCTTCCCAAAAGATGACAATACATAAAATAAAATAAATATAAATAACGTGTGAAATTGAAAACATCGGAATAATGAAAATAAATATAGTGATAACACACACGGAGAAATAGCAATTTACCAACTCTGAATTTATCTGGCAATAATGTACACCAAGAGTTGTATATATTTCAGTGTATGCGCTTGAATACAGTTTTCCTTTCGATCAACAAGAGGTGTATATAGGTGTGTATCTCCCAGTGCAGAAAACTGAGAATTGCTTAAATTTTTCCCATATGGATTAAATTGTTATTGGTTTTAAACGTTCAGTTTAACTGCGGGAATTAAGGCACAAATAGCTGATTGGCTTTACTTAACAAACTTTATCTGTATGATACAATCGACTTTTCAGTAGTTAGATGGGGTTGGCAGTGAGGGTAGTGATTATGATGTCTTATTTATGGTCTGAAAGGACTCGCTGCTCTAAAGTACTCAGTTCGACTGTACACACACACAAACACACACAACACACACACACACACACACACACACACACACACACACACACACACACACAGTCAGTCAGCAGACGTGGGTCACAAGGCTCGAGATTTAGTGGTTTTTAAGGCGTGCAACAACTGCTAGCAGTAATCAGTGGTAGTGACAACGTCAGTGAACAACTACAGTGATAACCAGAGTTATTAGTTAAAAAGTCGAGAGGAACCCTGAAATCTTTAATATTTCAAAGTGTCAAACCGTTAGTGGATAGTAGGCTTTGTTGCTACAAGATTCAAATATACAAAGATTCAGAGTAGGTGAAGGGGGTGTTCAAAATTTCAGAGATTGGATCAAGTGAAAGTGGGCACATACAGTGGGGTGAAATAATTAATAACAAAAGCGGGAAGGAAAATATAATATATAACAAGGGAAAGTGGCATTTAGGCCTGCTGAATCAGTGACGTCACAACAGTTGTGTGACATTACATATAAAGTGTAACACCAATGAAGTGTTTTCCCAATATAAGTAAAATTTACTCTATCAAAAGTGACACTGAGGACGCGGATGCCTGAGCATATCGATTAAAGATCACAGGTGAAGAATTTTCAAAATAGTGATAAAGGCTACGTCATCAGCATCGGGCAATTGTCATGCATCACGCCAGCTTAAGTATACTCACCTGTTGGGGTTGTTTGAGGTCCTAATCCTGCCTTGAGTCACTGTTAGATACTTCACCACTCCTGCAAGCTATTACAAATTAGAGCGGGAATAGCATGAAAGGTGAAGATGGGGTGACTAGCGAGGAGCAGCATAGCGAGGGAAGCCTAGTGAGGTGACGTCAGACACTCCTAGAAGCTCAGACAAGATAAATTTTACAACCTAATTACTTGTGTTTTATAATAGAAGTGATATGCTAGAATCACTGTTGGCAGTTTTAGAATTTACTGTATCTACGGTATTTTTTAAACCAGTATGAATACTTGAAGTGAGGGCACACACACACACACACACACACACACACACACACACAGCACATGCACATACACATACACACATACACACACACATACACACAAAATACACACAAAAACACACATACACAACACACATACACACACAAAACAACAACACATACGCACACAGGAACAAGCATTTGTGCTGTAGTACACACAAACACACATAAAAGGTTTTCCCACACCGCCTGAGAACGGGACCATCTGAACCTTTCTCCTCCCCCTCTTTCTACACTAAGTGGATTCATCTCTACCTCTCACTCATTACCTATACTCTCTCTCTACCTACTCTCTCTCTCATTCCTCCCATCTTTCCCCTAACATCTCTTACCTCTAACACCTCCCCCTCTAACATCTCCCCTCAACATCTGTCCCTCCCATTATCTCTCCTCTCCTTTTCTCCCATCCTCCCCTCTCTCCCCCTAGCCTCTCCCCCTTGCCTTCCACCCTCCCCTCTTTCCCTCTCCCCTTTTCCCTCCTCTCCCCTCTCCTTTCTCCCCCCTCCTCCTCCCTCCTCCTCCTCCTCCCTCCCCTCTCTCTTCTCTCTCCTCTCCTTTTCTTCTCCTCTCTCTGCTCTCTCTCTGCTCTCTCCTCCTCCTCTTGCTCTCTCTCCTCTTCTCTCTCTTTTCCTCTCTCTTGCTCTCTCTTTTGCTCCTCTTGCTCTCTCTCTCTTGCTCTCTCTCTCTCTTGCCTCTCTCTCTCTCTTGCTCTCTCCTTTTTTGCTCTCTCTTTTTTGCCTCTCTCTTTCTTGCTCTCTCTCTTGCTCTCTCTCTCCCCCTTGCTCTCTCTCTCTCTTGCTCCTCTCTTTTGCTCCTCTTTTTGCTCTCTCTCTCTTTGCCTCCCTTGCTCTCTCTCCCTTGCCCCCCTTTTCCTCTTGCCTCTCTCTCCTTGCCTCTCTCTTGCTCTTTTCTCTCTCTTGCCTCTCTTGCTCCTCTCTTTGCTCTCTCTCTCTTTGCCTCTCTTGCTCTCCTCTGCTTCCTCTCTCTCTTGCCTCTTTTTGCCTCTCCCCTCTTGCCTCTCTCTCTCGCCTCTCTTTGCTCTCTCTCTCTTTGCCTCTCTGCCTCTCTCTTTTGCTCTCTCTCTTGCTCTCTCTCTCTCTCTTGCTCTCTCTCCTTGCTCTCTCCTCCCTGCCTCTCTCTCTCTTGCCTCTCTCTTGCCTTCTCTCTTTTTGCCTCTCTCTTGCCTCTCTCTTGCCTCTCTCTCTTGCTCTCTCTCTTTTGCTCCCTCTCTCTTGCTTTTCTCTCCTTTGCCTCTCTCTCTGCCTCTCTCTCTCTGCCTCTCCTTTTTTGCCCCTCTCTCTTGCTCTCTCTCTCTCTCTTCCCTCTCTCTCTCTTGCTCTCCTCCTCTCTCTTGCCTCTCTTTTTTACCCTCCCTATTGCTCTCTTCTCTCTTGCTCTCTCTTTGCTCTCTCTCTTGCCTCTCTCTCTCTCTCTCTTGCTCGCCTTTGCTCTCCTCTCTCTCTTTTCTTCTCCCTCTTCCTCTCTCTCTTGCCTCTCTGCTCTCTCTCTCTCTCTTGCCCTCTCTTTCCTCTCTCTTGCCTCTTTTGCTCCTCTCCTCCGCTCTCCTTTTGCCTCTCTCTCCTCCTGCTCTCTCTTTCTCTTCTCTCTCTCTCTTGCTCTCTCTCTCTCTTGCTCTCTCTCCCCTCCCCATTTTCCCTTCTAACTCTCCACTCAAAAAAAAAAAAAAAAAAAAAAAAAAAAAATGGTGGGGACTCATGGACCCAAGGATCAGATGAGAATGGTTGGGTAGGGAGGATGGATGGGGGAGCAGGGGAAAAGGATGGAAACAAGAGGGGAGAAAATTGGGAGAGCTTTCTGAAAATGGAGAAAGAGCTCTCTAAATTGGAAGGTGGTTGGAAAAGGAGACAAAGAATTGGGAGGCACAAGTCGAAACTGCATGCCAAGATAAGGTCCTAGAAGTTGAGATAAATAGGCTGGAGCGAGTTACAGGGCAGTGACAGAGAAGACACAGCATATGAAGCTGCGGGGGCTGAACAGGAAGGAAGGAATTATGAATTATGCTAGGTCACATCAATCTGCCAAGGAGGACCAAGGAGGAAAGGAAGATCAACTGGTTGCAGATGGAGGGTGATAGGTCGAATGCTGAGGGCACAACAAGGCTACCCAAGAGCCACTGGAAAAATCAAGGGAGAAACTGACCACATACAGGCAGGATCCAGAGCCACAGAGGGTGAGGCAATGCGAGGAAGAAAGGGAAAAATCAGTGTTTATCCATGGGCTCAGGAGAGAGAGGAAAGTTCACACTGAAAGGAAGCAGGAAGAAAGGAAGGAGATTGAGAAAATCATAACAGAAATAGGTAAGAGGGGCGAGATTTGTAAATTTCGAGAATAGGGAATGAAGGTGAGAAACCGACCCAAACAAGCTGATTCTCAGGGCGGAAAAGTGGGAACAGGATCCTCCAAGAGAAACCACGATTGAAATACTCGGGAAAAGACAAGAGGTGTTCCCAGACAGAGACAGAACAAAATCAGAACGACAGCAGCTGAGGAGAGGGCAAAAGCGAAAGGAGCTAGGAAAGAGACAAGGAGGGAAAACCCGCAGGTCGTCAGAGCAGGACAGAAAACAGAAGGGCAAGCACACACACAACTACTCTCAGAACCATACAACCTATCACACCATCCCAACACACCCACAATCCATACCCACAGCCTCCACCCAACACAAACTATAGAACCCACAGTATGCCACCAGGTCTCCCCTCCCCAGGCCCCCAAAACCCCAGTGTTGGAAAGGAAACTGAAGGTATGGTACACAACGCTGATGAATAACAAAATAAGTGGGAGGATGGCAAGAAAGAGTCAAAAAAAGCATCACCGGACATCATAGCTCACAGAAACCAAGCTTACAGGTATGATAACAGATGCCCTCTTTCCAACGGGATCCCAAAACCTGAGGAAGACAGAGGGAACAGGGGGTGGAGGAGTGGGGTGCTGATCAAAATGCTGGAATTTTGATGAGCTGGGGAAGAAGATAGGGAGGAAAGTGATTACATAGGTGGGAACACTTCACTCTGGAGGTCCCAAGGTGGTAAAAGCAGGATGTAAACCCACCAGAACAGCAGGAGGCCAAGGCAAAAGTAAGACGAGAGCAATGGCGATGGTTGACACACTGGCTAGAGTGGCCAGAAGAGCTCATGCATGCAGGGCAAAGCTCCTGATCATGGGTGACTTTAACCACAAGGAGATAGATTGGGAGAACTTGGACCCACATGGGGGCCAAGATACTTGGAGGGCTAAGATGATGGAGGTGGTACTGGAGAACTTCATGTACCAACACGTAAGGGACACTACAAGAGAGAGAGGAGAGGATGAACCAGCAAGGCTGGACTTAGTATTCACCTTCAGTAGTGCAGATATCGAGGACATCACATATGAAAGACCCCTTGGGGCCAGTGACCATGTGGTTGTAAGCTTCGAATACACAGTAGAGCTACAAGTGGAGGGAGAAGCAGGAAGGCCAGGACGAATGAAGCCAAACTACAAGAAAGGGGACTACACAGGAATGAGGAACTACCTGAATGGGGTTCAGTGGGACAGAGAACTGGCAGGGAAACCAGTTAATGAGATGATGGAATATGTAGCAACAAAATGCAAGGAGGCTGAGGAGAGGTTTGTACCCAAGGGTAACAGGAGTAATGAAAAAGCCAGGATGAGCCCATGGTTTACCCAAAGGTGCAGGGAGGCAAAAACCAAGTGTGCTAGGGAATGGAAGAAATATAGAAGGCAAAGGACCCAGGAGAATAAGGAGAACAGTCGTAGAGCCAGAAATGAATATGCACAGATAAGAAGGGAGGCCCAAAGACAATATGAAAATGACATAGCAGCGAAAGCCAAATCTGACCCGAAACTGTTGTACAGCCACATCAGGAGGGAAAACAACAGTCAAGGACCAGGTAATCAGGCTAAGGATGGAAGGAGGAGAGACAACAAGAAATGACCGTGAAGTATGTGAAGAACTCAACAAGAGATTCAAAGAAGTGTTCACAGAGGAGACAGAAGGGACTCCAGAAAGACGGAGAGGTGGGGCACACCACCAAGTGCTGGACACAGTGCACACAACCGAGGAAGAAGTGAAGAGGCTTCTGAGTGAGCTAGATACCTCAAAGGCAATGGGGCCAGATAACATCTCCCCATGGGTATTGAGAGAGGGAGCAGAGGCGCTATGTGTACCCCTAACAACAATATTCAATACATCTATCGAAACAGGGAGATTGCCTGAGGCATGGAAGACAGCAAATGTAGTCCCAATCTTTAAAAAAGGAGACAGACATGAAGCATTAAACTACAGACCAGTGTCACTGACATGTATAGTATGCAAAATCATGGAGAAGATTATCAGGAGAAGAGTGGTGGAACACCTAGAAAGGAATGATCTCATCAACAGCAGCCAACATGGTTTCAGGGACGGGAAATCCTGTGTCACAAACCTACTGGAGTTCTATGACATGGTGACAGCAGTAAGACAAGAGAGAGAGGGGTGGGTGGATTGCATTTTCTTGGACTGCAAGAAGGCGTTTGACACAGTTCCACACAAGAGATTGGTGCAAAAACTGGAGGACCAAGCAGGGATAACAGGGAAGGCACTACAATGGATCAGGGAATACTTGTCAGGAAGACAGCAGCGAGTCATGGTACGTGGCGAGGTGTCAGAGTGGGCACCTGTGACCAGCGGGGTCCCGCAGGGGTCAGTCCTAGGACCAGTGCTGTTTCTGGTATTTGTGAACGACATGACGGAAGGAATAGACTCTGAGGTGTCCCTGTTTGCAGATGACGTGAAGTTGATGAGAAGAATTAACTCGATCGAAGACCAGGCAGAACTACAAAGGGATCTGGACAGGCTGCAGACCTGGTCCAGCAATTGGCTCCTGGAGTTCAATCCCACCAAGTGCAAAGTCATGAAGATTGGGGAAGGGCAAAGAAGGCCGCAGACGGAGTACAGTCTAGGGGGTCAGAGACTACAAACCTCACTCAAGGAAAAAGATCTTGGGGTGAGTATAACACCAGGCACATCTCCTGAAGCGCACATCAACCAAATAACTGCTGCAGCATATGGGCGCCTAGCAAACCTCAGAACAGCATTCCGACATCTTAATAAGGAATCGTTCAGGACCCTGTACACCGTATACGTTAGGCCCATATTGGAGTATGCGGCACCAGTTTGGAACCCACACCTAGCCAAGCACGTAAAGAAACTAGAGAAAGTGCAAAGGTTTGCAACAAGACTAGTCCCAGAGCTAAGAGGTATGTCCTACGAGGAGAGGTTAAGGGAAATCAACCTGACGACACTGGAGGACAGGAGAGATAGGGGGGACATGATAACGACATACAAAATACTGAGAGGAATTGACAAGGTGGACAAAAACAGGATGTTCCAGAGATTGGACACAGTAACAAGGGGACACAGTTGGAAGCTAAAGACACAGATGAATCACAGGGATGTTAGGAAGTATTTCTTCAGCCACAGAGTAGTCAGTAAGTGGAATAGTTTGGGAAGCGATGTAGTGGAGGCAGGATCCATACATAGCTTTAAGCAGAGGTACGACAAAGCTCACGGCTCAGGGAGAGTGACCTAGTAGCGATCAGTGAAGAGGCGGGGCCAGGAGCTCGGACTCGACCCCCGCAACCTCAACTAGGTGAGTACAACTAGGTGAGTACACACACCCATCCAGAGATGGGACACAGACACAAGAGGTCACAATTGGAAGTTGAAGACTCAGATGAATCAAAGGGATGTTAGGAAGTATTTCTTCAGTCATAGAGTAGTCAGGCCATGGAATAGCCTAGAAAGTGATGTGGTGGAGGCAGGAACCATACATAGTTTTAAGGCGAGGTATGATAGAGCTCATGGGGCAGGGAGAGAGAGGACCTAGTAGCAATCAGCGAAGAGGCGGGGCCAGGAGATGTGACTCGACCCCTGCAACCACAAATAGGTGAGTACAAATAGGTGAGTACACACACACACACACACACTCTCTCTCTCTCTCTCTCTCTCTCTCTCTCTCTCTCTCTCTCTCTCTCTCTCTCTCCCTCTCTCTCTCCCATACACATTAAGATGCACAAAGCTCCTACACTTTTTTTTAAGTGCTCAAAGTTATAAAACACGTAAATAACTCTCTCTTAACTCACTGAAGATATAAGCACAGGTTTTACTGACTAGTGGAAGGTCTGTTAAGCTGGTAAATTTGGTCAGCCGGGTAAACTGACCATCATAAAGAATGAAAAACTATTATTTTTAAGATAAACGATAAACCCGTGTGGGTCCCACTGGTCAGTTTGGTGGGCTAGTGAATTCCAGGGAGCAGGTTCGAGCCTCCTCCAATCACTGAAAGCAAGAACTTACTAGGTTAACAATTCTCATTGACTTACTAGAACGTTATATACACTCTTACGCCCAACACTAAAAATTCAAAATCCTCCCACAAAAATAAAAACTACTCGCACTAATAGGCATACTATAAAAATTATGTTCATAAGGAAAAATATTTATCTCAACGCAAAAAAAAAAAAAAACTTATAACCTTTATGGCACCTAAAATTTCACCGAGGTCTCAATAGGCGCCCTGATAAATGCTTTTATGTATGTAGAGATGCAGGGAGGTAGACAGGGAAGCAGAGTGGTATTCAGACAGGCAGGATAGATAGACAAAGAGGCTGAAAGGCACTCATGTAATAAGGAAAGGTAAGGAAGGAGACAAAGTTATGTAAACAGGATAATCTACCAAGAAGGCACGGAAAGCAGGTACGGAAGCAAAGGTAGACAGGCAGGCAAGAAGGCAAAAGTAGACAGGCAGGGTATGCAAGGAGGCAAAAGTTAAGGTAGATAGGGTAGGCAAGAAGGTAGGGTTGGATAGGGTAGGGAGGCAAGGGAGGTAGGTAGGCAGGCAGGTAGATAGGCAGGGAAGTTAGGTAAGGAGGCAAAGAGACTTCCAGGTAGGCATGTAAATAGGCAAACAGGTATTCAAGTAGGCAGAGAGAGTAGGAAGGGAAGCAGGTGTGAGAGAGGAGGCCAGGTGGCAGTATTGACATGCAGAGTGTGGGTTACATGTGTATATCTGAATGGCATCAAGATGTGTGTGGCCAGGTGTGACTGCTACTGGAGTGGATGGCAGATGGTGGTGTGTGGGAGGTTATTATTCTTGGTTATGTTCTCTCTGTGTCTGTGTGTCTGTCTGTAAGCTTCAATATTAAGCCACATACACATAAGAAACTGGGTGAAGATAGTCAAAGGAACTTTTATCTAATTTTTACAAAGAAGTGACACTCTTAACGGGTCTAACAACCTAACAAAACTTATCCTAATCAACTCTCACCTACCTTAATTTTAAGTAACTTAACCTAAGAGCATTTTCTCGATAAATCGTAGTTAAAACGTCTGGTTTAGATCATCGATGCCATTTTGCATTCGTGGTTGTTGTTGTATTAATGCACGAACATGGAGACTTATCACAGCCATACACCCACAGCCGTGGTAATATTATCTGCTACTACTTTCACGGCTACCGTGGCAATAGTCCCGGTATCCTGATTAACACTGGGAGAGTCATTAGCGTTCATTTAAGGAATAGTTCTGTTATGGACAAAAGTTAATTAACCTGCATCCAAAATTCCCATCAGTTTAGGCAAGTTGATCAGACGAACTGGAGCTGCCGTCCAGTTCCTCGGATCAATTTTGATTCCAGGCCATTCACCAGGCGCCTACTGTGAAATTTTCCCTCAGTACTCCCGTTCAACAGAAAGGATTTCTATACAAATTTATCAAAATGAATGTCCCTCTTAATGTCTGTCCCTCTTAAACGAATGTCCCTCTTAACGGTGAATTCCTTCAACTACGTGCACGACTTCTAAAGACATTTCCCCTCTTCTAGAGAATCAAGGAAAGTGAAGATAGGATAAAAAAAAAAAATCGAAAACATTGGTACTTAACAAGCCGTAACAATCTCCTGGCAGAGAGAGAGAGAGAGAGAGAGAGAGAGAGAGAGAGAGAGAGAGAGAGAGAGAGAGAGAGAGAGAGACTGACTTTTGTCAATATTGGAGACGAGACTCGGAGAATAATGTTGTCGAGTTTGTCTCTCTTGCAACTTCTGAAAAGATGCTAGGTGGGTGGCTGGGTGGGTATTTGGGCGCTAGCTAGGTGGCTGAATGGCTTTGTGGATGGCTGGGTACGTGGCTGAATGCCTGGTTGGCTGACTGTCTGGCTGCAGGCTTCATTAGCTCAAAAATGCTTCAAGTTTGAATCGCACGAGCCAAAGTGACTTGGTGTCGGCGCTTGAGTCTTAAAAAATGAAGAATGTATTAATGTTCCTTGGCGCCTTTCCTGTGGATTCTTCTGTATATATTTGTTTCTGCATCCATGAATATATTCAAGTATGGAAGTATACATGTGTAAATGAGAATATTCATGTTTTTTTATGTTTGTGCATTTAGATGCATCTATTAAATGTATTGAAAGGTATACTATATATATATATATATATATATATATATATATATATATATATATATATATATATATATATATATATATATATATATATATATATATGTCGTGCCGAATAGGCAGAACTTGCGATCTTGGCTTAAATAGCAACGCTCATCTTGCCATATAAGACAAGCGAAAATTTGTGTATGCAATTATTTCGTCAAAATCATTCTGAACCTAACGAAAAAAATATATTTCACTGTGTTTGTTTAGTATTAAATTATTGTAAACAAATTTAAAATATATTTAGTTGGGTTAGGCTGAAATAAATTGTTCTTGTTATAATAAGGCTAGGTAAGTTTTCTAAGATTCTTTTGATGCAAAGTTATAAATTTTTACATTAACATTAATGAAAAAAAATATATCTTTAAACGTATAAGAGAAAATTTTTGAAAGGACTGAATTTTAATTGAGTTCTTGCTAATTGACCAGTTTTACATATTCGGCACGACATAATATATATATATATATATATATATATATATATATATATATATATATATATATATATATATATATATATATAACAACGATGTGACTAGCCGAGGATTCGAACCCTTGTCGTTGTTTTAGCCCGTCCCATGGTGAGCGAAAATTCACAATGCTCTAACCCACAGGACCACACAATCCTACAAGAACCACGCACCCAGCAGAGCTGGGTGCTTCAGAGCTAATTTCATCCTCCTCCCCGTTTGGTATACTAGCCTCCACGAGCAGTATATATAGTATTGCAATCACGAACAAGTGGTATTTAATCAGTAATAACACTGCGTAAAGATCCGCCTTATTTATCGGTATTTGATACTCTGCGTGCTGGGCCGGAGGGATGGATGGTCGCAGGGCCGAAGTGAGGGTTGGATGATTGCAGAGCGTTGTAACGCGAGTAGTTGCAACGTCTAACGATTTCTGTACATGAAGGATACCTGTTGTCCTGTGTCGGCTCCCCCACTTAACACATGTCATTCTGTCAAACCCTACACTCACAACGTGTCGTTCTGGAGAACACTACACAGCACATGTTGTTCTGTCGAACCCCCCCCCCACACTCAACACATGTCGTCCTCTATCCACCCTAGCCAACACGTTCCGACGGTGATCCAGCATTCTCAAAACCTCGTTCCAACATGATTAAAAAAAAAAACCTCAGTACTTCGACAGGAACAATACACAAATAACCCGCACAAAATAGAGTTAAACTTATGGCATCGTCTCGACCCGACTTGGACCATTAGTCAATGGTTCAAATCAGACCGAAACGTTGTCCTAAGTTTCATTCTCCTATGTGTGGGCTGTGTTCCGATCCATCAATTGCAAAACACTGATGCAACATTTGCAAAAGCAAATTCTATTTTCTTTAAGCATATTCTTCTTTGTTTCATTTATTGCTTTCCACTCTATTTTTTCAAAGTTTTAGTTTTCCGCGTTTTCCTCCTCCTCTACGCATTTTTTCCTTTCTCTGTCTTCCTCTCTTTCCCTTCATATCCCTATCCTCTGCAAACCCCATCTCCTCTCTACTTCTCTCTCTCTTCTATTTACATCTCTGTTCTCCTCCCTCTTTACGCCTCAATTCTCTCCTTTTCCTTCCTTATTTACTCTTCAGTTTTATTATCTTCGTCTCCTAACATCACCTTTGTTTGTCTTTACTTCCTATTTATTCGCATTTATTTCCATTTCCACTATTCCGTTTGTATCCTCCATTAAGTTTTCTCTAACTCTTTCTTCTCTTCATCTTACTCTACCATCCATCCGTTCTTTCTTCTTTTTGTGTTCTCCCTGTCTCCTCTTTTTCTTTAAATCCTCACTACTTCCCATTTTTATTTTATTCTCCATCCATCTCTCCTAATTTTTCTTCTTTCTCGATCTCTCTCCCTTTCTACACTCTCTACCTCCATCCCCATTTACCCCTCAGTTCTCTCCCTTTCTAGTCTTCTTCCTCCTATCTCCTTCTTTCCTCATCTCTGCCATCTATTATCTTCCCTGCTACTCTCCTTCCTATCTCCCCTCCCTCTCTCTACTTTCTTCGTGTCTACCCTCTCTTTTTTCCGTATGCCATCACTTCCCTTCCTATTTAATCTATTCTACCCTCCTTCTCCTTTTGGTACCCCTTTCTTTCCACTCTCCATTCCTCCTCCTTTCCTCCCTTCCTCTTCTCCTTTCTCATTTCTTCCAAATCTCTCTCTCTCTCTCTCTCTCTCTCTCTCTCTCTCTCTCTCTCTCTCTCTCTCCTCCCCCCCTTGTCCTTTCTTCCCACCTCCTTTCCTCTGCCCCCCTCCTCCTCCTATCTTCCCACCCTTCCTCTTGTCTACAGCTCTTGTTCCGGTGCAGCGGGTCGGAAACAAAACGATTCCTGCTGCAGCGTTTCAGGTCAACCTGATACTAAAAATATACTTTGTTTCACTCCCAAGGCATCTCTCGTTATCTTATTCTTTCTCCTCTGCTTCCTCTCTCACCCTTCCAGTTCACCTACGCCACCTCTCTCTCCATGTCTTCTCCCCCTCCATCTTTCTCTCACTCCTTCCCCTCTACCTCACTCTCTCCATATTGCTCTCTCTACCACAGTCCCTCCTAACCTCCCTCGCATATTTTCCAATATTCTGCCCAAGATGCTCAGAGTACGAGCTGGCGACCAGTCAGCGGTCCTCTCGTCTCTCCAAGACGACCTCACATATCGGGCAAGGACATAAAACTACCACCCGGAGATTGTTGCTGGCTGCCCGATAAAAATGCGGATGATTGAGACGGAACTCTGGCCTATGAAATCCGGGAGAAAGTGATGTGTGGGTGTATGTGATGGATGTAGTCACCTATTTGTATTCACCTATTTGTGGTTGCAGGGGTCGATTCATAGCTCCTAGCCCAGCCTCTTCACTGATTGTAACTAGATCCTCTCTTTCCCTGCTCCATTAGCTTTATCAAATCTCGTCTTAAAACTATGCATGGTTCTTGCCTCCACTACTTCACTTCCTAGGTTATTCTACTTCCTGACAACTCTGTGACTGAAGAAATACTTCCTAACATCCCTTTGACTCATAGGAGTCTTCAGTGTGTGTGTGTGTGTGTGTGTGTGTGTGTGTGTGTGTGTGTGTGTGTGTGTGTGTGTGTGTGTGTGTGTGTGTGTGTGTGTGTGTACCATTTAGGATAACGACTGAATACAGCTAATTCTTCCATTACACATGATAAGGATTCATACAATACAGCTAAAGTTTGTATTATACAATATGACGACTCATGTGTGTCATGCACTATGACGACTCACTATGACGGCTCATACAACACATACACAGAAGCGACGACAAAGATCAACAGAAAAGCCAAGAAAAAACTGAGAAGACGAAACAATAATTTAACTTAGAGATTATTATTGATAATCCTCGTGGGAAAGAGACATCAGGTAGCACCAGGGGAATGGGAAGAATTCAAATTTGATCCAAAATTCATTCAAATTGGATCAAGAGATAGTCACCAGAAACGTTGCTCTATATGTAATATAGAACAACGTTCTATATGCAATCCATAAATTTCACGACTCTAAGCCATACATCAGGAAATTTTATAGTTCGACCTAGATAAAATACTGGCTAGAAACGTTAGAGCAAAATGGAGACCCAATAGAAGTCTGCTCATCAGCTTATCTTTCCGTTCCATTAAGTTTCAGTCAACACTAGCATAACACGGTGTCGTTAGTTGCTTCTGAAAAACTGGCATAAAAATTATCTTCGTCTCTGGTAAATAGCAGAGTTATTAGTATTTAATTTACGTCATTCATACAAACTAGGAATGACAAAGATAATACAAGATTGAGAGAGAAAATTGTGAAATAAATAGAGTCTTGAATTTCGTATTTTTTTTAATATGGCTAAAAGACATTATTGTAAACAATAAATGACTTATTGAAAACTACCAAGAATGCATCCACACAGAAGTTAGTAAAATACAAACAAATAAACATTATGACTAAATTTCCAGTCAAATCAAAGACGATAAACAGCTTGACAGGAACAATATCAGGATGGTCTGTATTATCCTTTTAAATGAGAGCTTAATCCGCTTAAGGAATTCTGTTTACAACTGACAAGGCAAAATCCCTCAAAATTTTCTCAAAATGGGGCAGAGAATGAATATAAGACCTTTGGAGGTGAGAGACTTAAAAAATCTATAATACCTCATTTGTTCTACTGGTTATAAAAATACTGCCTCATTTTTTTTTTTTTTTTTTTTTTTTTTTTTTGAGTTGAAGCGTATAGCACCATGTCAAAGAGACGCCATCTTAATACATCAAGAGAAATAATGGAGAGATAAAGAGGAGGCAACAGTAAGAAATAAATAAATTTTAAATGGACCAACGCACAAAACACCCAGAACTGTAAATGGCTCTTATTGAGAAAAAAAATTACAGATCAGTTGAAAATGGTGAGACACATGTTGCACATGTCTCTCACTCACCAGTTTATAAATCTCCTTCATCATGATGGGGGAGGGGAGGGTGTCTTGTGAAGATTACTCAAGAAAAATGCAAGACAGGAAAGTCCTCATCAGAGAAGAGGAAGCATTGGAAACAATGTGTGGAGAATGTAAACGAAACTGAGGACGAGCAACGAAGAGAAGGATTTCACAGGCTCTGTACTATAAAATGTAAAATATCCAGCAGATCAAAGTTACAACAATGTTTGGGAGGAAAATCTTGTTAGTGACATGTTCTGGTGTCTGCTACACCACTCATTAATAATCACTTGCCCAGTTCTTTTCAAAACAGAACACGGGAGCGAGCAACTTTTATTCAACTTTTCCAATCACAACACCATGGAACACCAATAGGTCTTCATGCAGTCGCTAGTGGCGATTATGCTGTGTTTTAAAGACAATGGGAGGGGTGGGCCAATGACAACACACACTAATTATCTACCAAATACGTAGCAAGACAATTTGAATAACCTTCGCCGCGTCTTAAATCGTTTACTTCCTGTCACGACTGCGGTTAAGCGAAGAGTGTATCCATCATCTATTATAATAAGCAGGAAGTGTGAGCGATGAGTCTGAATTAATTTGATGGATCTACTGTTGGTATGGGAACAATGGATGCTTTCTTCCAAGTTGAAGTTCGTTTGTCTTCACAGTTGGACGGATAGACTACTGAAGTGAGTAGATATCCGCAGCTCTAAAGGTGTTTAATATACGTGATACTGTCACCTAGGGCTGATTTACCGCTAGTGACAGACTGTTATAATTTCCAGGAGTAAAGTTCGTGTCGTTGAATTTTGTAGAATGTATTTAGTGCTTCAATTAGTTCTCTCTCTCTCTCTCTCTCTCTCTCTCTCTCTCTCTCTCTCTCTCTCTCTCTCTCTCTCTCTCTCTCTCTCTCTCTCTCTGTCATGATGTTTACCATCGAGTGGTAAGTTGTCGTACTATTATTATATTCATAGAAAAGCGCTAAACGCGCAAGGAGTCATGCAGCGCTTGGAGGACGGAAGAAATTAGGCTATATCCCCGAAAAGAGGAGGGCACCTCCTATTCATGGGTGAGAAACCCTTCATCCACATCAAGGTAACTACTCGACTGATCTTACAATATCTCTGGTGCTGTGTCTGTACTCTAGTCCCAATTTTTTTTTCTTGTTTTACAGTAGATTATAGAATGCAATTTCTTCTTCGTGCCCCAGTTATGACTGTGCCTGCGATGTAATTTCTATAAATATTACCGTGCATTCTACGCACACTCTTCACGCTCCACGTGTGTCTGATAAATACAGCCATTTCTACACAACCTCTATTTACTCGTTTCTTAACTCATTACTCTGTACCCCTCCGGAAATATAGCATTTGTCATACTCGTAGTTTCTGTTAATTTCGTTTCTGCAATAGCTATTATATCTGTGACACTTCTGTTGTGTGTTTTAGGTATTATATTTGAATTTGTACCCAATACTTTGATTTGACTGCTTACTTCGTTTTGTCTTTAAGTGTTTTAAGGGACATTATTACTGCTGAGCTGATTGAGAATGTGGGGAAATATGCGAGGTGGTTCGACACCCGAAGAGCTTTTGGTTCTATTGTTACAGTTTGGAATTTGTAGTCTGGAGGACCGGCCGAGTCTTCGAGATAAGCGTCATCCCGCTAACATCATTAGACGGGCAGGTTGCACACACCAGTCAGAGTTGACCCATTACTCTGTGAAGCGCGCAGCTCGACCCTTAACACTAGCCTCCTTGTTAACCTCTGCTCTGGCTATATTCATTGTTCTTATGATAGACCACAGCTTGATGCTGAGGCAAGATGAAACCGAAATCGCCTTGTGGCCTGTGAATTTCTGCATTCACAGAGGTCATAGGGTATAGTGATGAAAATGTATGTTAGCAAGTAGCGTGTGTCAGTGTTCAGACTCCCCAGTACAGCCCAGTAAGGCTTTATAAAGTATTGCTGAGCGTGCTCTGAACAATTATTTATTTTTCTGGTTGCTGCTGCTTCTTGGATCTCTTTTTTCCTGCTGTTATAGTTGTATTCAGACGTGTAATACCTTTCTGGAAGCAGTGGAGATTTCTTATCTATCCATGAGATCCATGTAGAACGACTTAAACGAAGGTTTTATTGGCCTTACCTCTTCAAAAATACACAAGTTTTAGAGGTACTAAATTTGGACTATATTCGATGTGCATTTCTTTACTCTAGAGATACTTAAGTGCAGCAAGCCTTGGAATATTCACAGTTAATGGAAATACTTTACTATACACTTCAAATTAAAATGTGCATTTCATGCAAAACTTACATGACTTGAGTAATGCTGATTTATATACTATATTATTATAATAAAAAAAAAGGAAGCGCTGAATCTACAAGGGTCATACAGCGCAGCAGGGCAGGGAAGGGTGCAGGGGTATTGGGTAGGAAGAGCGAGAGGAATTATTATTAGGTCAAGGAGTGCAGCGGGGCAGGGGATATTGCAGGGGCAGAGGGTAGCAAGAGGGAGAGGTGGAAAGGGCTGTGAGGAGTGCTAGAGGAAGCATCATCAAAGTTTGTGCAGTAAATCGGGCTGCTGTCAAAAAGTCAACGAGAGAGTCTGGGTTAAATGAGATTCCGTTAGCAAGAAGGGAAGATAAAGGACATTAGAGCGATGGACAGTTCAACAGAATACGTCTAACAGAAACTGGAACCTGACAATTCTCAGAGTGGAACAGGGCGCGTCTCCATGAGATAACCATGAGTAAGACAAGTGTGTCCGATGCCAGAAGCATAGACTTGGTTTAATAGAATGTAATTTGTTATGTAGAAGATCAGACCAACGTTGTTGCCAACGGTTGCGAAGGTGGGCAGAAATTAATGCTGTTGTGAATTACATCTAAACTATGGGATATTGAAGGGTAATAACTTGCAAGAATTGTGCATCACGTTCTGAACCCAAGCTGGTGATAGGAATGACACCTGTCATTACAGATACCCAAGACGTAATACCTATCCTCCACTATTCCTTAAGCGTGCATTGAGGTAGAGAAGACTGGACTTATAGAATAATGGAGTACCTTTCTCGCATCGAGCAGCGGCCGAAATGCATTTAGTTAATGTCTTCATTTTCCTCTTAAATAGAAAATCCCTCATCCACTGTATTAAATTGCCTTCTATTTTGCCGTTACTAAATTATTCTTGACAGAGAGGATGGTGTGACGAGGGTAGATGGAAAGATAAGGATTACTGAGTTTGCTTAAAATTTCGAGAACCTACCGCCTCGGAAACAACCGTAGTCACAACTCCAGACTCCCAGTAACAACAACCATCTGCGGGAGAAGTAGTGTGTGCCAAATTTCCTTTTACTTCCACTTTTTCAAGAGTGCCACGCTCAAGCCGTGACGAAGGTAAGTGCCAATTGTACAAGTTAGTCCTCTCGTTAGGCACCCACGCCCGCAGTTAGACTAAGTTTACGTGCTTCCTTCATGCAAAAGACACCGCGGTAATATTTCTCCGCTTCTTTCCCTCCGCTCCTCTCTACCCCGTCAACGGCTTGCAAAGAAATAAAATCTTCTTTACTGTCTCACTTTCTTTACTCTTGCTTAAATTTACCTATGGCCCGGAGACTCTTCATATGCTTTTTCATATATTTGATAAATTACCCCAAAATGAAAGTTTTTTTGAGCGTATTGAATGTGACACAGAAATCAAGGACAAGGTAGGACCCGACCCGTGACAAGACAAACCCTATATTACGATTTTACGAGTCATAAAAATGATCTGTTCGTGTCAACCAATAGCAGTATTAGGAGAAAATTAATTAATTTGAATGTCATAGGGATGCAGTTAGAAGCCTAAGTAGATCTATAACTCACCCAGATAACAGGAAAGTAGAAAAAACACATTTATGGAATAACTTCCAATGCACTCAGACCGGTAGATGTTGTAGCCAAACTTAGATTCAGTCACTTTCATGGTCCTTTCGTTGAACATGAACCTATTTTGTTAAGTTATAAAATTAATAAAAAAAATAAGATTCTAAGCAAATATTCTTAATTTGCATCATAAGCAAATCAAGGAATTGATACGACGCCAAAATTATTGTAAAAGAGATTCTGGCTCGCTTAATCGTGAAACGCCAAAACACAGCCATCAAATATATTACAGCTTCACTAGCAAGGCTAGCCCAAACATGTGTCCTCTTTTGCTATTACTTCCTCTCGTGTCAAACCTGACCATGACCATTAAATTACATCTCCACTAGCAAGCCTCACCAACATTTATGTGGCCTTTACTATAGCCACTTCGCACCGCTGCCTCTCTGGTTCCTATTTAAGTCTCCATTTTCATGTCTGTAATAGACTGATGAAGATGCTTGTAAGCGAAACCTTTCTTAAAAATACCCAGTAATATATATACACTATTTTCATAGGAAACTGTGTTTATTATAGAAGTGTAAGATTTAAGGATTAGCACGGTGTATATCCCCTTTAACACTCCAGTGCTACCTTGAAGAGTATGTCACCGTACTTTATATGTCTGAAAAAACTTTTCATTAAGCTGAAAAAATATATTGTACTTAGCGATAAACGCTTGAACGAACACACACACACACACACACACACACACACACACACGAGAATATTAGCCTCCAGAGTCATCGAACGCCAGGGATGAAAATTATGGGAGAAAATCAACTGAATATATTCATGCAGCATCCGGGTAGAAAATAGACTCGGCATCATCAATAACTTCTACAACAAGAGTATACTCACCTGCATGACTGTGACATACCTGTAGTCTCTTAGAACCATTCATAACCAAAGAAGGTAGTAGGCAAAGAGATATTTTTAGATAGATTTGACCACCAAAGTAGCTAATTCACTGTGCACCCCATATCTATTGTATATAGGCAAAGGGAACCCGGGCTACTCCACAAACCACTGGACAACTCACCTAACCTCATTCTCTCCTACCCATATAATACAGATGAGTGCAATTTATATATCCTGTATAAATTAATGAAAATCTTTACAGACTGAAATGTTGTCCCAACAATAACTCTTTCTATCGGTAGTACCCCATTTAAATCCATAATATTTCCGATTTCCTTCTCAGTACAATATTTCCGATTTCCTCCTTACCAACGACCTGGTTCGTTCCAGTAAAATTGGCCGTGAACCAGTTAACCAATACTTTACTCTAGTAATAAATTGCTGTATGAATACAGTATCTTATTTAAGATAGGAATTACATGAGGGGTTTTGTTAACAAGGATTAGCGACAAGAATTCCCTGACCTGACGATCTGGTCCGACACAAAACAATGGTTAACTGAGGGTTTAGCTTAGCAGACGTCTGGTTTAATATGCGACGAGCGCTACTTGATGATCTGGTTTAACACGGGAAAAGGAATAATTAGTTTAAGATACGAAGGAAACAGTAACTTATCTTTACCATGTACAATTTTTTTTTTTTAACTCAGGCCGTCTCCCACCGAGGTATGAAAAAAAAAAAATCTTTCTCCATCATTCATTCAGTCGCTGTCATGCGAGAAACGTGACATCATAGTGCGGATGTCCTAAGAATTATGTATAACAACATTTAACCACTTACAGTACCAGCGGAAAAAATAGAAGAATTTCCCACGATTATCATTAAAATCAACAGTAGCAGAAACAGGAACAGCAGTGAACAGCAGCAACACCACCACCAATGGCACCAACACCTGTATCAACAACCACAGAAGCAACAGCAGCAGCACCAACACCAGAAGCAGCAGCACCACCACCAGCAAGGGCTGCAAGAACAATGTTAATTATCAAACTAAAACAAAAACAGAGAGAGAGAGAGAAAGAGGGAGTGAGAGAGACTGTGACTAATAGAAATCAGAAAAAAGCAGTTGAAGAGATAAGAGGAAGAGAGAGAGAGGGAAAGGGTGAATGTATGTAATCGGAAGGGCCGGTATAAATTACATTTTTATTCACTAAAGCTTCTGAAAATCGAGGAGTGAACAAATTACCTTAGCTGAGATTTAAGAAAAATGGAAAACTAATTTATTTTTTCCCATAAAAATATTCTGGGGGGCCTTGTGAAATTTTATAGAAAATTGAAAGTGAAATAATGCTTTGATGATGATGATGGTGG